>NC_046158.1:4870385-4972885 GCF_011064425.1 Rattus rattus
CTCAACTGCTGGGAACTGCTGGGCAGCTTTAGACAAAGAAGGTTTTTATTAAAATGCAAATGAACTTTCACAGCCCAATCCAGCTCCTGGGGTTTGAGAGTATAATCCTAACCGGGCATTCCCTCCCAGCCTCAGGCCTGGCCTCACGGAACAGCCTTGGCCACCGGGGTGATGGAGTACCTGTCACTTCTCCAGTTTCTCTCTGCTAAATCTGACCCTTCCTAGTGAGCCACTGTTAGGATCTCGCTCAGGTTGGAACCCCAAGAAGGAGGGCAGAGGGGACCTAAGTTTTTTGCCTCTCCTTCTGAGGTCACAGGGGCTACAAAACGGAGCAGCTGTAACCCCAGCCTAAGGACCGGGAGAAACTTTAGTGGCGGCCTAGGGCTGGGCTTCTCCCAACAGAGGTGGGAGGAGGGGCTGTTTGTTCAACCCGGAGAGAGGGCGGAGGTGAGATTTCAAAGCCTTCACCATTTGTTAGCCTTCTCTGGGCCCAGGCTGCATTCCGGACCTGAGGGGGTCCTGCCCCTGAGAAACCCAGGAGAATCTAGTTACAGCCCAGCTGTGGAGCCCGGCCCAGCGCACAGTCTGGTGGCTGCTTCTGGCAACAGTCCAACTCCCACCCCCTACCCGGGAACTGACAAAGCTCGCTTAGGCTCCTGGAAGAAAGGGAGACGTACAGCACTTTGCAGATAACATCATGTGGGATTCCCCTGACCTCCCGGGCCTGAAACTGTTGCTACTACTGTGGATCTGATCTTGCCCTGCCAACCCTGGTCAGGAATTTGGAGGAAGTGGGTGGGCTGGACTGACTTCTTTGCTGCATAGCTCAAACCATGGTTTCTTTTCTTTTCTTTTTTTTTTTTTTTAATTGTGTTAAGGGTTCTTTTTTAATGTATAAAATTATTTATTGTCCATAAATTTTTATTTAAGTGGTTGGTTTGATTTCTTTGCTGTCCATCCAGGCACTCTAAAAATACCCCTTTCTCAAGGGCATCCAGTTGTTCGTTTTAGCCCTGCATAATAAGAACATGGGAGTAATGGGATGAGTAGTCAGTATTCTAGAACCATCTACATATAAAGTAACAACTGGATAAAGATTTGCTCAAAAAATGTTCCCAACAGGTCATGGTTTCTTTTCTTTTCTTTCTTTTTTTTTTTTTTAAAGATTTATTCATTTTTTATATATAAGTACACTGTAGCTGTCTTCAGATACACCAGAAGAGGGCATCAGATCCCATTACAGATGGTTGTGAGCCACCATGTGGTTGCTGGGAATTGAACTCAGGACCTCTGGAAGAGTAGTCGGGTGTTCTTAACCGCTAAGCCATCTCTCCAGCCCTCTTTTCTTTATTTACATATTTGGTTACTTTTTGAGACGGGATCTCTTGTAGCCCAGGCTGGCCTCCAACTTGATACTTGTTAAGGTGACCTTGAACTTCTGATCCTACTGCCCCTACCCTCCCCACCACTGGCATTGGTGGTACTTGGCATGTGCTGTCCTTTCCCTGTGCTTCACTGACTGACAAGTGGTCAGGCAAACATTTGTGCGTGCATGTATACTTGGGGAACCCTGCTGGGCTAGGAGTGCAGTCTTTCCACCTCCCAACCCCATAGGGACTTCCTGCAAGGGGGACTCTGGCCTGGAAACCAAGCTTGAGTATACACCAAGTGGGTTCCAAAGAGAGGGGGGAATACGGGAGATTCAGACCCTTGTCTCCAGGCAATGGCTGGCTAACAGTGCTGTGTTCTGGGTCTGCGAGGCAGGGATTCCGTGTGGTAGTGATCACTGCGTTTGTCTGAAGTAAAGCTATGATAAATAGACACAAGACCCTGGGTTCTGGGCTGGAGAGATGGCTCAGCAGTTAGGAGCATTGACTGCTCTTCCAGAGGTCCTGAGTTCAGTTCCCAGCAACCACATGGTGGTTCACAACCATGTGTAATGAGATCTGATGCCCTCTTCTGGTGTGTTTGAAGACAGCAACAGAGTAAATAAATCTTTAAAAAAATAAAATAAAATAAAATACCTTTGTTTCCACACGCAATTCCCAGCACCCACATAGTGGCTCAAACAGTCTGTGATTCCAGTTCTAGAGGATCAGATGATCAGATGACCTCTTCTGACCTTGTCAGTCACCAGCCACAGACCTGACATTCATGTAGACAAAATTCCTATACCCTAGAAAGTAAATAAATAAAATGAATTACAAAACAAAAACCCAAGACTCTGGGTTCAAGTCCCAGCCCACAAGAGCCCTCTGCACTAGTAGGGGTTGGGACAGGACCAGCCTTGAACCTTACTCCTCCTGCTCAACATCCATCCACTTCACAGGTACAGGTCTCAAAGAAGGGGGCTGCTGCAGGGACCACTGCCTTCGGCAACGGGAACTTGGGACTGGGTGTCTGGGGACAGGGACACACCTAGGTTTGGCCTTCCAGCTAAGCAGCAGGTTTGTGGGATCCGAGGTAAGGCTCTCCTTCCGAGGACACCCCCCAAAGGTCTCTCCCTCTAGCCGGCCTCTCTCCATTAGCTTTGCATCCAGTTCATTTGTTGGTCATTTTGGGAAAGAAACGAATGGATCCTAGACTGCCTTAAACTTGCTATGTAGTGGAAGGGAACCTCATAAAGTTCTCGAGTGTTTGTGTGTATGAGTTCAGGCGCTCCCGGGTGTGTGGAGGTCAGAGGGAAACTTCAGGTGCTGGTCCCCGCCTTACCCTCGTGTGCTGGTCCCCGCCTTACGTGGGGAGTGGTTAGAGGGAGACCTCAGGTGTGGGTCCAGGCCTTACGTGGGGCGTGGTCTCTGACAGTCACCCCTGCACGCCTAAGGTTAGCTAACAGAAAGCTTCTAGAGATTCTCCGGTCTCTGCCTCTCTCTTCCCTGTAAGAGTGCGGGGATTACAGGCATGCGTACTGTTTGCCCAATTCTTACATATATGCGTTCTGAGAGCCAGACTCCGGGATTGTGCTTGTTCCCAAACTCTGCACCCTCTGAGCCATCTTCTGAACCCTCCAACTTATTTTTTGAGAGTGGGGAATTTTTTTTTTTTAACCTGGAGCCCAGTTGGCAATGCTGGCAACTTTGGGGATCCTTCTGTCTCTGTCTTCTCAGTCCTGGAATTACAAATGGAATGCCACCATGGCTGCCGGGAGCTCGTGTGTGCCAGGCAAGCACTTTACTAACCAAGCCATCTCCTCTTCACCTTGTGGCTTGGGGCTGCCGAGAGTAAAGACGCATGCCACCAGGCCTGTGTTAATGCGAGGCTGGGGGCAGCATCTGGGAATTCATGGCAAACCCTCTGCCAGGCCCGCCCCAGACCCCCTGCTGTGCTGACCTGTTAGATGCCACCCTGTCTGACTGCAGCAGAGTCCAGACAGGGTGAGTCAGGAACCCTGCCTGAGTTCCCTCAGATCACTGCGTTTGTCTGTGTCAGGCTTGGAGCTCTGGGGTGTGGCTGAGTCAGCCACATTTTTGGCACATTCAAGAGCTGTCTGTTAGGAACAGCATGGTCATCTGGGGACTCTGAGTGGCCAGGGAAAACTGGTTTTGGTAGCTCACAGCCTAGGAGCTGGCCAGTGCTACCTTGGGGACAGCAGACACTAGGGAAGAATGCTAAATGACTGAAACAGGAGGGGCCATAGCCTTTCCCTTTCCTGACCTTTAATCATCTGCTACGTCTTTTTTATGTATGTTTAATTTTTAGTCGTGTCTGTGTGTATGTGTGTGTGTGCAGTACCTACAGAGGACAGAAGAGGGCACCAGCTCTCCAGAGCTTGAGTTGCAGGCAGTTGTGACGCAGTCCCACCTAGGTGCTGGGAACAGAATTAGGGTTCTCAGCAAGAATAACCCTGGTTCTTAACCACTGAGCAATCCTTCCAGCCCCCTGCTAATTTCGTCTTGCCACAGAACATAATGCATCCAGATTCCAGGGAGCCTGAATGTGAGGATTTAATATTGCTTTAAAGCGTGTAAGTGTAGCACAAGGCCCTGGGTTCGGTCCCCAGCTCCGAAAAAAAAAAAAAAAAAGAAAAAAGAATAAAGTGTGTAAGTGTGCTGGGATCAAGCCTGCTAGGCAAATGCTCTCCCACTGACCTACATCCACAGTCTGGGGGTTTCTGAGACATGGTCTTGTTGTGTAGCTGAAACTGGCTTCAGGGTCACGATCCTCCTGCTTTAGAGTCCAAGGTGCTGGGCCTGCAGAAGTTCATCGTGAAGCATCTGGTGGCTGATTTCCTCAAGACCCACTCCGCTATGTAGAGGAAGTGGGAGCATTCGGATAAGCCTCCAGCTGGACAGAGTGGCCTCTCTATGATTTTGGAACCGTCAGAGGAGAAGGCAGGATTCTGAATTCAGGGCCAGCCTGAGCAATATAGGAAAATCTTGTCTGATTTATTTATTTTTTTTTTTTTAAAGAAAAGAAAGGTTAGACATAGTGGCATGGTCCTTTAAAACTCTGGCTCAAGCCAGGGGGTGGTAGCACATGCTTCGAATCCCATCACCTGGGAGGTAGCAGCAGGCAGATCTCTGTGAGTTCCAGACCAGCCTGGTCTACAGAGTGGGTTCTTGGACATCCAGGCCTATGCAAAGAAACAGGGTCTCAAAGAAACAAACCAAACAAAAAAGCAAAAATTTCAGCTTGGGAGGCAAAGGACTTGAATCAGTCTGTCGGGGCATGCAGGTCAGCACACTGAGCCCCTGTCTCAAACGGAACAAAAAGCTGGGTGTATGGCTTGGTTGGCAAGAGTATTTGCTGAGCGAGCTGAAGGCCCTGAGTTCGACCCTCCTGCACCTCATCAATGGGGCCCACGGACACACATTTACAATTGAAACATCCACAAAGCCTCCAGCGATGAAACTGTGGCCCCTGGAGGCCCCGGGGAAACAAGGGCCCATTGTGGGCTCTGTGATTCAGTTGCAGTCAGGCCATGGGGGATGGGCAGAGGGTGGGGGTGGGGAACATTCTGGGCATCAGAGTGGCTTCCTGGCAGAGAAGAACCTGAGAAAGGTTACTGCGGAACAGAGTCCCCAGAGGCCCTCGGGAGAGAGAGCAGAGATGTCTGGGGAATGGAAAAATTCCTCCAAGCTGGATGATCCTGGTGTGGAAACACATCTGGACTTCTGGAACGAACCCTCACCAGACCAGTCCTAAAGTGGTGGTCCAGTGTCGCTCATGACTTGTGAAGCAGGTTCTGATCCCCGCTCTACCCTCCTGCATCTGTGGGCTCAATCCCTAAGGAGGTTGGGTGCTAGGATCCTGCCCCAAGACCTAAGCCATACCCTCCCTTCCTACCCGCCATATGTCTTCTCTGAGCCAGGCTCCTACTCCCTCTGTTCTGGGTCCTTATAGCCCCGTGAGTGAGGGCAGAGTCTCCAGTGAAGTGTGGTGATGCGAGACTCAGTCCTACGGTCTCCCTGGGACTCCATCTCTTTCCCCTTCCCTCCATCTCGGTCTCTGAGACTGTCTGTCTGCTTCTGAGCTGTTCCCGAACACACGCACACGCACACGCACACGCACACGCACACGCACACGCACACTTCACGCTAACTAGGATCTAACAGGCTCTGGGCCTTCGCTCTTGGCCCTGGAAGGCTCCTGAGATGAACCAGGCTGTTGCGCTTGCCCTGGGTGGAGCCTGGTCTCTGGAGCTGAGACTGCAGTGAGGAGATGGGAGCGAGACTCTCCGTTGGCTTGAAGTAGACTTTTCTATGTTGTGGCTTGTCAGAGCCTCAGTGTGCCTAGCTGTCCAATGGGTAAGAGGAGCCGTAAGAGAGGAAAGAGGCCAGGAGGATCGCTAATTGCAGACCAGCCTGGTCTATGTAGGTGGAAGATCCTGTCTGTGGATGTAGCTCAGTTGGCAGAGGGCTAGCCTAGCATACACAGAGGCCTCCTAAATTCAATCCCCTGCACCACATAAAGCCAAACTTGGTGGCACTTACATGTAATCCCAGCACTCAGGTTGAGGGGGCAGAGAATCAGGAGTTCAGGGTCATCCTCAGCTACATGGGGGGTCTGGGGGTCAGTTTGAGTCATAAGACTCATTACTTCAACAACAAAACAAAATAGGACTGGAGAGATGGCTCAGTGGTTAAGAGCATGAACTGCTATTCCAGGGGACCTGAGTTTAAGTCCCAGCACCCGCACTGGCTGACTCTAACTACACAGGGTTCTGTGAGCTTGAGGTTAGCCTGGGCTACACAGCAAGACTTTGTCTCAAAAAACAACAACAACAACAACAAAAAATAGCTTTTAAAAACAAAACAAAAACCCAGGGAGGCTGGGAAGATGTGAGGAGGTAGGTCTGGGATTGGCACTGTGGCATGTGCTTGGTGGGGGAAAGGTTGGCTGAAAATAAAGTTGGCACTGACTTCTGGCTCTGTATGGCAGGAGCTTCAACCAGAACCCAGATTCTGAGGGCAGGTAATGAGGCCGGCAGGGCTGGTGAGTGTGTCTGGACACTCCAAATCTGCTGTAGCCGTGCAGCCTGACTTCCCTAAGGACACAGGGTTCCATTAACACAAGGTCTAGACTGCAGGTCCCTTTTTGCTGTGCGGCGGGTTCCTGCGAGGCTCCGCCCTCCGGGGCTGGCTGGAACTGAATGTTCCCACCCAGCAGAGCAGGAGGCACTCACTGGAGAGCTGGCCTTGAGGAGCCCAGCGGAGGAGGAAGCTTCCAGAGATGAGTCAGGCCCTTGAAGAGATCCAGCCCGCTCAGGCTCCTGGGCCTCTCAGAAGGCCCAGCAGTGCCCAGGACAGAACGGAGCAAGGGATGAGGAACGGGCTATTCTGATTCTGCCCTCCTCACACTTCCTCCCTGGGGCTTCCAGGTCTGGTACAGAATCAGAGGACCTCTCACTGCCTCGTCACAGGGGCTCCATCCTGGATCTGTCCAACGTAGATAGCAACAGTGGCTTGGAGCAATTAGAGTGAGCCCTGAGCCTGAGGTGCAAGGCTCACGCTCTCCACCCCTGCATTGTGTCTTCTGAGCCATATCCCAGGTCCTTTATTGAAAAAATTACTTTAAATTTTTTTTCTTTTGTTTTTTCATGACAGGGTTTCTCTGTGTAGCCCTGGCTGTCCTGGAACTCACTGTAGACCAGGCTGGCCTCGAACTCAGAGATCCACCTGCCTCTGCCTCTCTAGTACTGGGATTAAAAGTGTGTGTCACCATGCCTGGCTAATCAATTTTATTATATGTAATTTACTGTGTGCATGTGTGTGTAGGTCACAGAACAATTTATGGAATCAGCCTCTGTCCACCATGTGGGACCCAGGCATCACTCAGGCCTCAGAGATCTTTATCAGCTGAGCCATCTCTCTGTCTCTGCAGCCCTTGCTTTCTGCCCTTTGTTGGGGTGGGGTTTGAATTTAGTGACTCCCTCCTGCTAAGTAAGCACTTTTTATTTTTTGAGACACGGTCTCCTGAACTTGCATAGACTAGCTTTGATCCCCTCTACAGCCTAAACTAGCATTCAACTGTTGATCCCCCTGCCTCAGCCTCCTAAGTAGCTGGGGTTAGGGGTGTGTCCCTTCAGCCCAGGCTGTAAACCTTTTTGTAGAACTGAGATAGAACTCCCTGCCAGGTAACCTTTCCCTGGAGAATGAGAGATTCTGCACCAGTCTCAAGGCCGTCAGGATCTGAAGTCTAGCCTGGGAACTCTATAGCCAGTAGGGATCTGTCAGGGGTGAGGGGCCACCTCCAGCTGCCAGACTGCCTCTCGGACGGTGTTCACGTCTAAGTTTCCAAGAACTTTGGTTTATGGACCTGCTCAGAGCCTGGTTGCCCAAGAATGGAACCCTTTGAAGGATATCCTAGCTGCCCAGAACCAGAACGGTCTTCACTTCTAATTTAACTTTCCATTGGAACAGCTTCTGAATAGCCTTGGGCTCAGACCCACGCCCTGTGGTAACAAAGACTAGAGAGTGAGTTCCAGTGAGCTTTGGGGAGACAGTGGAAGGGGACTGAATGAACAGCAGGTTTTATTCAGGTTCAGGAGAGCACTCCCTCACCCCGGGGGTAGGCAGCAGGCACCTTAAGTGGACCAGGTAACAGTCTGCTTGCTTTTTTCTGGGTCTTCCAGGGTCTCTGAGTTGTCATGCCCTCCTGGCCTTGAGCTAGGGAAGGGTAGAGAGTAGCTGTGGGCTGTGGGCCCCTTGGGGTCCGAAGCCTTGGGGTGTTACCCTTTTCAGTTTTGCAACTGAACAATGGGTGGAGTTCAGCTCTGTGACCTTCAATCTGGCACTGTCTCCCCTGCCTAGGACTTTCATGACTGGAGAGCTGCAGACTTGGCATCCCGACCCTCGTTCAACATATAGCCATTGTGTTGAGTATGCAAGACCCCTGACTGTGCCGAACACCCTTTGTGAGCCACTAGGGTGTAGCAAAAAAAGGAGAACCCAATTCTAACCAAATGAAGTTTTAAGTTCCAAGGTTGATATCACTCGATAGTTAGCGCCCCCCCCCTCAGAGTTGTGACCTTGTTGGAGGAAGTGTGTCAACTGTGGGGGTGGGCTTTAAGACCCTCCTCCTAGCCATGTGGGAGCCAGTCTTCTGTCAGCCTTTGGATCAGATGTGAATCCCTTCAGCCCCACATCTGCCTGGGCACTGCCATGATCCCGCCTTGATGATAATGGACTGAACCTCTGAACCTGTAAGCCAGCCCCAATTAAATGTCCTTTATGAGAGTTGCCTTGGTCATGGTATCTCTTCACAGCAATGGAAACCCTAGCTAAGACACAGGGTTTGTCTGTCCTGGACTAGCTGTGTAGAGCAGGCTAGCCTCACATTCATAGAGATCTGTCTGCCCCTGCCTCCCAAGTGCTGGGATTAATAGTGTGAGCTACCATACCACCAGTTGTTAGCTTTGCCAACTTGACACAACCTGGAATCGCACGGGAAGACAATCTCAGTGAGAGATTGTTTCTATTCAGTTGTTCTATGAGCATGTCTGAGCTGGAGTCAGAAGGGTGAAGGGGCTTTCAAGTCAATTGATTTGGACCTACCGAGCCTACCATGGGCGGCACCATTCCCTCCTCACCAGTCCAGACCAGTGTAAGGGAGAAATGAAGCTGAGAACGAGTAAACTGCGAGCTGGCATGCATTGGTTCTCTCCACTCTGGACCGAGGATGTCATGTGTCCAGCTGCTTCAAGCTCCTGCTACCCCTGACTCCCTGCACTGATAGCCTGGACTTGCATTGTAAGTCAAAATAGACCCTTTGTCCCATAAGTTACCTTGTGTTGAGGTATTTTATCACAGCAATGGAAGTGAAACTGGGGTATCCCATGGTTGTTCTTCATGACCTCTTCAGGCACATGCTTCCGGGAGGAGAAGAAGGGGAGACGAATGAGGAGAGAGGGGGCTCCAGTGAAGACATGGTACTGTTCACTCCCAGCAGCTTAGATCTGAGACCCTTCACACTGCCCATTCGGAATGATTTTAAATACCACTGGGGACAGAATAAGTGACCCATCAGTGTTCAGCCGAGCATCCCAAATGAGCCGGGAACATTTGTGAATTTAATACTTGTCATAGATTGCTGGGTGTGGCAGTACAGGCCTTTATCCCAGCACTAGGGAGGCAGAGGCAGTTGGATCTCTGAGTTTGAGGCCTGCCTGGTCTGCAGAGTGAGTTTATTGACTACAGAGAAACAGTGTATTGAGAAAAGGTTACCATAGACTGAGGTATCCTTTCTGAGGATATTCAAGTGCCTACAGGGCTGTGTCTTAGCACCTGTGGGCTTGCAGCCCTGGGCTTGAACTGGAATAGCTGAGGGCTTCAGAAAGACCCTGACCTCTTCTCCCGTGAGGCCTGTGGTGTCGCTGGGTTCTGTCTGCTGGGGGATATGTATTCTGTCAGTTCCATATGGGCTTGGGACCCAGCTGGCCTCTGGGGATCATAGTGAAATGGACCATCCATGGATCAGACTCTCTAGAGAGAATAATGGCTCTTCCTTGGGGTGTACTTTCCTCCACAACTCACTGGGAGTTGGGGGAAGGCTAGTCATCAACCACCTGCTCTCTGCCTATCCCTAGAAGAATGTCTTCTGCAGGGAGCTCTACCAGGCCCAGCTCAGGTGACATTGGATAGGGTAGACACGGAGTGTCATGTGCTGAGCAAGCCATGTGAGTGCCACCATGGGCTGAACATGTCCTCAGTCACTCCAACAGGTCAGTGAGGAGAGATATAATTAGCCCTGTGGGCACCTCATGAGAGCATCTTTTTGCAGGACAATGGGGCTGGGAGTTGATGGTGGCCACAGAAGTCTCTAGTCTCCTGGCCAATGCCTCAGCAGGACAAAAACAAGTTGGTGTCCTGGGAGCATTTGAGGAGGAAGAGATGTTGGGCCACTTAGTGGAGCCTTTAAAAAAATTCTCTGTCTCTCTGTTTCTCTGTCTCTCTGTCTCTCTCTGTTTCTCTGTCTCTCCCTGTCTCCTGTCTCTCTGTCTGTCTTTCTTTTTTTTTTTTTTTTCTTTTTTTTCTGGGGACTGAACCCAGGGCCTCTCTCTGTCTCTCTGTCTCTCTGTCAAATCCCCAACCCCTCTGTCTTTCTCTCTGTCTCTTCTGTCTCTCCTCTGTCTGTCTTTCTCTCTGTCTCTCTGTCTGTCTGTCTCTGTTTCTGTCTCTGTCTCTGTCTCTGTCTCTGTTTCTGTCTCTGTCTCCGTGTGTGTGTGTGTGTGTGTGTGTGTGTGTGTGTGTGTGTGTGTGTGTGTGTGTGATCCAAGGATAGAACTTGGGTTATCACCCTTCCCTGCAAGCACCCTCCCCTCCTGTGCCATCTTGCTGGTACCTCATTCACTCTTAGTATTAAATATTTGTGACTTTGTCAGTCGTTGGCTTGTTGGTCAGGTTGGCTGGGGTTTGGGGTGTTTTCTTTGTTTTAGAGACCCTGCTTTTGGCTTTCCCGCTTTTATCGTTTATCGCTGTTCATTTTTTCCTACCACATTTCAGCTTTACCCCACGTGTTTACTTCCTGTGAGCACAGGCACTTAGCACTACATTGCTGTGCAGACATTGGTTTTGTGCTGTCTTGCATGTTTTCTCCTTTATTTGTTTTTATTTTTCTGTCACGTCAAATACTTCACAACCCCTGTTGGTGTCTTGTTAAATTGTTTCTAACCGGTTACTTAGTTATTGTGTGTTTGTGGGCATGTGTGCCGCTACGGGAGTGTGAGGGTCTGAGGGTGGCTCTGTGGAATGTTCTCTGTAGCTCCGTGTGGGCTCTGGGAACTGAATGTAAGTTTCCAGGCTTTGTCAGCAAGCACCTTACCTACTGAGCCATCTTGACCTTTTTAATTTTTTCTATCTATCTATCTATCTATCTATCTATCTATCTATCTATCTATCTATTACTTTTACTATTTGTTTGGGTTTCTGCTATTTCGAGACAGGGTCTCACTTTGCAGCCCTTGCTGCTCTGGACTCACTATGTAGCCTAGGCTGGCCTTGAAATCCCAGAGATTCCCCCTGCTTCTGCCTCCTGAGGGCTGAGATCAAAACGGCGAGGCACTACATCATCATCACTGTTGTTGTTATTGTTATTATTATTTTATCATCATCATCATCATCATCATCATCATCATCATCATCATCATCATCATCATCATCATCATCATCATCATCTTACTGAGGCAGGGACTCACCATGTATCTCTGAGTGGCCTGGAGCTCACTCTGCAGCTCAGGCTGGTCTTGAGCTGGTAGAGAGCCTCCTGCGTCTGTTTCCTGAGCACTGAGATTAAATGGTGCGTGCACCACCAAGCCTGGCCCCTTTAGTTTTCAGAGTCCTCTGTAGCCCAAGCCAGCCTTGAGCTTGCTATGTAGCCAGCACACCCAGCCTCCACAGGTATTGTCACAGAGGCTTAATAAATAACTTCCCCTCCTTGGTTCTGAACTAACAGAGGGATGAGGAGAACAGTCAGCAGTTAGGTATGGAGAGAAGCCTGAGAGCAACGTGCACTGGGGACAGAGGGTGACTGTTGGAAGCCAACTGGGGCTACACAGTGAGACCCTGTCTGAGAAACTGAAACATGGCAGAGTGGAGGGGGAGGGGTGGATAAGGTACTGGGATAAACAAATATGAATGTCATAATCAAAGTTGTTATTAAAGAAAGTGGTGGCTCAAGGCAGCCTGACTGTTTCTCAGTTGTTTGTTTGTTTGTGTCAGGGTTTCTCTGTGTAGCCCTGGATGCCCTGGAACCTACCCTGTAAACTAGGCAGGGATTAACAGTGTGTACCACCCATGGCCTGGCTTGTTTCTTTTTTTTCTTTTCTTTTTTTTTCTTTTCTTTTTTTCAGAGCTGGGGACCGAACCCAGGGCCTTTCGCTTGCTAGGCAAGCGCTCTACCACTGAGCTAAATCCCCAACCCCCTGGCTTGTTTCTTAATCCTGAAGACATGCCTGGCAGTCTGGCCCCACCTTCTCTACTCCATCCCTACCCTCCTGCCCCACATCCATCCCCTGCCCCACCCCCCACCCTCCCTGCCCCCCCACCCCCCACCCTCCTTGCCCCACATCCACCCCCCACCCTCCCTGCCCCACCCCCCCCCCTCCCTGCCCCACATCCACCCCCCCCCTCCCTGCCCCCCCCCATGCTCAATGTTGCTGGAGTTGTGGGTATAATGGCCAGTGAGAGGGGAGGGCAAACCATGCCCACAAAGAGAAAGCATGAGCTACAGGCTTCATATAGTTTCCTTCATGTTTAACAACCTAGAGGTGAGGAAATGGGGTAGAGAGGTGGAGGCCATTGCATTCAGCTCCCTCCATCCAAACTAGGACAGAAACATTACTACATGTCTCCAGCTCTGAGGATTCAACCATATTTTCTTTTTTTCTTTTTCTTTTTTTTTTTTTTTTTTTTTTTTTTTTTTTTTTTTTTCTAAAGATAGGTTTATTTATTTGTTTGTTTGTTTGTTTATTAATTTATTGTATGAGTACACTGTAGCTGTCTTCAGACACACCAGAAGAGGGCATCAGATCCCATGGTGGTGAGCCACATGTGGTTGCTGGGATTTGAACTCAGGACCTCTGGAAGAGCAGTCAGTGCTCTTAACCACTGAGCCATCTCTCCAGCCTTCAATCATATTTTCTTTAGTGGAAAAAAAATGAGTCAGGGAAGCTGAGCATGGTGATACAGACTTTAGTCCCAGCACTCAGGAGGCAGAGGCAGGCGGATCTCTGAGTTTGAGGTCAGCCTGGTCTACAGAGTGGGTTTCAGGACAGCCAGGGGTACATTGTGAGACCCTGTCTCAGAGCACAGAGAGATAAACAGGAACAACAGAGTTAGGGGACCAGAGAGTTGGCTCAAATTAACACCACTGGCTGCTCTTGCAAAGGACCCAGGTTCAGTTCCTAGCACCCACAGTGGCTCATGACCAGCAATAACGCTCATCTTCTGGATTCTTAGGGCATCCACATGCATGTACAGATACATACATTCAAGAGCACACACGTAAAAACTGTTAACCCCAATACTTGGGAGACAGAGTCAGACAGGTCTCTCAGTTTGAGGCCAGTCTGGTCTATATAGAGAGTTCTAGGACATCCAGGGCTACACAGAGAGACCTTGTCCAAAAAATAAAATAAAATAAAATAAAAGAGTTAGGAATATATATGTGTATATATATATATATATATATCCCTCTTACCCCACCCCCACATGGTGGTGATACACCTTTAAATTAATCTCAGGAGGCAGAAGCCAGCCTGGTCTACAGAGCCTGGTCTTTATCATTTGAAATTATATCTGTGTGTGTGTATGTGTGTGTGTGTGTCTGTGTGTGTGTGTATGTGTGTGTGTGTGTCTGTGTGTCTGTGTGTGTGTGTGTGTCTGTGTGTGTGTGTGTCTGTGTGTGTGTGTCTGTGTGTGTGTGTGTGTGTGTGTGTGTGTGTGTGTCTGTGTGTGTGTATGTCTGTGTGTGTCTCTGTGTGTGTCTCTGTGTGTGTGTATGTGTGTGTGTGTGTGTGTGTGTGTCTGTGTGTGTGTGTGTGTGTGTGTGTGTGTGTGTGTGTGTGTGTGTGTGTGTGTGTGTGTGTGTGTGTGTGTGTGTGTGTGTGTGTGTGTGTGTGTGTGTGTGTGTGTCTGTGTGTCTGTATGTGTGTGTGTGTTGTGTGTGTGTGTGTGTGTGTCTATGTGTGTGTGTTTGTGTGTGTATGTGTATGTATGTGTTTGTGTTTGTGTGTGTTTATGTGTGTGTGTATGTGTGTGTGTTTGTGTCTGTGTGTGTCTGTGTGTATATGTGTGTGTTTGTGTGTGTGTCTGTGTGTGTGTATGTGTGTGTGTCTGTGT
Source organism: Rattus rattus (assembly GCF_011064425.1). Lineage (NCBI taxonomy): Eukaryota > Metazoa > Chordata > Mammalia > Rodentia > Muridae > Rattus > Rattus rattus. The sequence goes on from NC_046158.1 coordinate 4,884,665, forward strand.
ATGTGAGTATATGTGAGTATATGTGTGTGTATGTGTGTATCTATGTGTATGTCTGTGTGTGTGTGTGTGAGTATATTTGTGTGTATGTGTGTATATGTGTGTGTATCTATGTGTATGTCTGTGTGTGTGTGTGTGTGTGTGTGTGTGTGTGTGTGTGTGTGTTTATTTGACTTTGGAGGCCAGAGCTGTCAGATAGTTACTGAGCTGGGGCTGCAGGCAGTTATGAGACAACTGATGTAGGTTCTGGAAACTGTCTGCGGATCTTCCACAAGAACTCTACATATTCTTCTGAGCCCCAGCCCCAGCCAGAGCCTGTCATTTTTACTGTCAGTTACTGGTGGCTGAATTACTGCTGGTCCCCAGGATCCATTTTCTCTCTGGGAAGTCATAAAAGGTTTTACTGTGCCTGGTGATCTTGATAAGGACCGCAAACTCCTAGGCTCCCTTGGTCTTTGAGAAGCACAAGTGGTATGCGTACGAATGCAGATGCTTCTCCTGAGAGAAAACTGGGTGTTCTGGGTGTCCTGTCTCTGCTGGGGGGAGGCAGAAGTTGTGGGCAGCCACCATGGACTGTGGAGAAATAGTCCACGCCAAAATGATCCAGATGAAACCAAACACCAGGAGCTTGTGTTCCTGACACCTCACAACTTCAACTGTCACTGAGGAAGAAAGAACATCCCGAATGTCATTCAGGATCTCCGGCAGCAGCTAAACCTGTACCCTGATATAATGCGGTTGCTAATATCCTCTACATAAAGATTCAGTCGCTGTGATCTTAATCCCCTGTCCTTTGTGGCTCATGTTTCTTTGTGGATGAGTATCTCTTGGGAGTTTTGGCAAGAAGAGCTCATGCATAAGAAATTGACTTTTGCGTGCCAGTGGTAGTTTAGCTGGGTATGTTACTGGGCCATGTTGGCTCATTTTTCTCAGCATGCTAAAGGGATATATTATTTTCTTGCCTCTTTGATAAACAGAATCCTACCCTGCATTTATTCTTCATTTCTTTCTTAGCGTTTTTTTTCCCCTCGTAGTTACTGATGAGATTTTATATCTTTGATATTTTGAGTTATGACACATCTGAGAGAACGTTTTTGTTTTAATTAAAAATTATTGTTGGGGTTGGGGATTTAGCTCAGTGGTAGAGCGCTTGCCTAGCAAGCACAAGGCCCTAGGTTCGGTCCTCAGCTCCAAAAAAAAAATTTATTGTTTTATGTGTATGGGTGTTTTGGTTGCACGTATGTCTGTGTGCAGCTTTTGTGTTTCGTGCCTGGTGTCAGAGGGAACTAGAAGAAGGTGTCGGATCTCTTGGGATTGGAGGTACAGATGTTTTTTGTCACCATGTAAATCAACTTGGGTCCTCTGGAAGAGCTGTCAGTCAGTCTGTCAGTCTGTCTCTCTGTGCATACATATCTTGAGAGTGTATGCTATGTGTGTGGGGAATGATGGTGGAGGCTCAAAGATGAAATCAGATCTGTATCCCAGCCCCTAGTTGGAATAACAGGCAGTAGTGAGCCATCTTCTGCAAATCAATTTCTTGTCATTCCTTCTCTGTCATACTTCTGGAAACCCATGTTGTACGTGCGTTTAACCTTTTAGTATTGTCTCCTTTTGCTCTTAGCTTATTAAAATCCCATCTTATCAACTTTCTTTTTGACTCTGTGTGTGTGTGTGTGTGTGTGTATTTCGTGTGAGAGACAGTAGGTATGTGGTGTGTGCACATGTGTGTGCACAGGTACAGGACATCGAGTATCTCACTCTGTTTGTCATTCTTTGCTTTGTTCCCTCGAGACTGGATCTCTCACTGAGACTGAGGCTAGGCTGGCTTACTGTCAGCCCCACTGAAGACATGAGTTCAAGTTCCAGCTACTCACATCAGGAGGCTCACAAACACCTGCATCTCTATTTCTAGGGCATCTGGTACCTCTTCTGGATTCTGTGGGCATCTGCACACATGTGCACATGCACACACATTAATACACTTTCATAGCAATAACATGTACTGAATTCTAGGGGCTGGAGAGATGACTGGAGGTGAAGCTTGCTGTGCTAGCAGAGAACCTGAGTTAGGATCCTAGCACCCGGATACCAGTTTGTTTGTTATGTCTTTAGCTGTTTTAACCCTGTCTATCTATGGCCTACCCAACTGTCTGTCTGTCTATCATACGTCTAACTTTGCTGCTCTAAGAATGAGATCCAGAGCATGCCAGGCAAACTTGCTACCACCGAGGTCTGCCCCACACCCCACCCAACCTCTCCTCTGGTCTCCAGCGCTTGGCTATACCGTCTGAGACCCCTGGAGCGGGCTTTGGGTGGTTTTGCAGCCGGGTCCTAGGTATGGCCATCTTTGTCTGCATTGTTTCTACCCAGTGTCTAACGATCCTTTTGTGAGTTAAATTCTTCCTTCGGGCATCTCCAGGGCAGTATGAGGAGTAGAGTCTAAATTTAAAATCTAAACCCCTTGGGGGCCAAGACTCTCCAAGTCTCCAGGGCAGCTCTGTTTCTCCAGCCCCCGGCAGTGGCTCCCAAACTAAGGCTTCCAGTTGCCTCTCTCTGGCAGTGCGGCTCTGCAGGTCTGGCTCGCAAAGGGCCCCATTTGCCACCTTTTTGTCCCTACAGGGACTTGTAAACTCCAGTCCCCAAGCCAGCACGCCCCTGGCCAGCGCGGGCCCTCCCGGCTGCTGCAATACCGGCTTTGCATTCCTGCCTGGCTTTCGGCTTCTTTGTTGAGATCCCTAGGGAGCGCCGGTCCTTTCTTGCAAGCTCGGCCATGCATTTAAAAGGATGTTTGTTATATTTTCCTCGCTACCATTCCCAACCAGCACTTGTAGCGAAGGGGTTTTCTAAGCCATTGCCAGAGATGGAAGTCCTATTTTTTTTTTTTTTTTTGTTATTGTCGTTGGTTAAAAAAAAAAAAGACCTCGGTATCTTTCTATCTCTGTATTTCCCAGCGCAGAGGACTCAGAGAAGCCCTGTGAATTTGGAGGAAATAGACCTGAAGTCCTTGTTTTTAACCTACTTGGTAGTTTAGCCACAGTCCTGGTGTCGGGAGCAGCTCTGGCTCTGAGGACTTGTCTGGGATGGAGCCCAGAGCCAGACTCATGCTGGGCATGCGCCATGGTACCAATGTACTACACCCGAACCGCAGCTACAATTTCTGTACCTACATCTATGTACTCTCTCTCTCTCCCTCTCCCCCCCCCCTCCCTTCCCCTTCCTCCCCCTCCGACCTCGACTTCCTTCCCTTCCCCCTCCCTCTCTCCCTCTTTGAGACAAGGTCTCACTATGCAATCCTGGCTGGCCTGGAAACATGCTATATAAGCTGTGTAGATCAGGCTGATCAAAACTCAAAAAGGTTCACCTGCCTCTGCAGCCCGAGTGCTAGGGTTAAAGATGTGACAGTTATTTCTTTCTATGTGTGTGCTGTGCCGCAGGGAGTGTGTGAAGGTCAGAGGACAATCTGTGGGAGTTGCTTCTGTTGGCGAGAACCACCCACATTCCAGAAACGGGTACTCTCCCAGGCCACTTTCAGTGACTCAGCCCCCGGTGGCCACACCATCACCAGCTGCCAAATGTGACACATTTCCACTGTCCCACAGGTTGAGCATTCTCCCTGTGTACCCTTGCCTTCATGACCTGCCCCTTGCCATTCCCATTCAGAGACAGCCTTTTGTATACACCCCCCCCCCAAAATCTCTCCAGTGAGGTCTGGTGCATGGTTTGATTTTTTTTTTTTTTTCTGAATTTCTTGATCCTCTGATCCTCACAAAAACCCTTTACATTGATGCCCAGAACTTGGATAGGGATCTCCTGACCCCTACCTCGACTCTGTGTGTGTGTGTGTGGGGGGGTGCACGTGCGAGTGTGTGTGTGAGTGTGTGTGTATTTGTGTGTGTGTATGTGTGAGCTGCCTGGGACTCTATCCCTTTTCTGCAGTCCATCTGCAACCTTCCAGCTAACCAATCCTTGGGTACCCCACCCACCTGCAGCAATTGCTAAGTTTCCTCTGTGGCCCTATAAATGCTTCCCTGAATCCAAGAGAGTGAACACGGAGCATCTGCAGCCCTCTGGTATTCATGGAGGCAGAAGTTCCGCCACCATGATCTCTAAGGCTATGGTTGACCCCACCACTGACCCTTTCTCTTGGGTAAGCCTTTATATTTAGCTTGGTTTTCTCCTTCAGGTTTCACTTAAAAACCCTGTCTTGTAACCTTCATGAGTACAGTGAAGACCAAGGAATAGAATGGGTCTTCCTGTCCCATCCTCAGTCCAGAAAATGCCCTAGACTTCAGGTTTAGGAGGTTCCTCTCCTCATCATCCAGGGAACCTTCATCATCCATATCTTTAGGCTCCCCATAGGATTCCTCTTAGATGACCTCCAACCACTCCACCTAGCTTCCGACTTAAGGGCCTCTAGACTTAGCCACCTTTGCAGTTGAATCTGGCCTCAGTATCACTTAGGTAATCAACCAAAAGGGCCTCCTACGGGTACCCTAGCTACCAATATCATTGGGACCTTTACAACTACTGCCAGCAATCAGGGAAATGGAGAGGTTCCCTAGGTCGAAATTTTGTCTTCACTCCAAGTCTCCCTTCCGTTCTCCGTGTTCCTCTGCTCAGCTCCTTCTAGCTGTGAAGTCTGAACAAGGTAATTCTCCAGTGCTCTCGATCCTGCTAATGAATCTCCCCCCATATCAGCCTCAACTCATGGCTCCTTCCAACCCCACTTCTCCCTCTCCAGTGACAGGCTGCTCTAACCAGCCCACCCTGCACCCATTTTACACCCCCAGCAGCCTTCTATGTTTGTATGTCATCCACCCCACCACTTGCTTAGCTGTGGGGCCCCTCTACGGTCCCCTCCCAGCCTAACCCTGACTCCGTTATCTCTTTGCAGTGGGGTGCCAGGGTGGCCGGTCAAGGTGCATGACCCCTTTCCATTAAGTGAACTCCCTCAAATAGAAAACAAAAGCAAAACAGAAAACTGGGGTCTGACTCCTCTATTCTATGAACGAATTCCAATTCTCAACCCTGAAGTCTCATTTTCCACGACATACATATGATTCTAGTAATCTACTCCCCAAAGATCGTGGGTGAGTTTGGCACCAGGCTAAAGCACGTGCACACAAAATCCACCAAGCACACCTGGCCAGGGGTGAGTGAGTGGTCCCTCACCAAGCAACTGGTCGACCAACTGACCGACAGACAGGCCAACTATGAGCCCCAGTGGAACTACAATTCTCCAGGTGGCATTCTAGCTAGAGAGCAACTTACAGCTTGCTTCCTGGCCAGTCTCCATAAGCCCTTAAGCCAGTAAACTAAGAGGGACACCAAGGAGTCATCCAACATGAATGAGAGAACTCATCTCATCTCTAGACTGCTTCACAAAGGCCCTTACACTAACAGACCCTGAAAACACAGAGGGTGAACACCTCCTTATGGCCCATTCCTTTTCCCAGAGTTCCCACAACGTTAGGGCTAAGTTTAAGCACTTAAAGAGAGGGTCCTTAACCCCACAGGCAGAACTCGTGGTGCTTAGCCCAGGGAGTGGCGCTATTAGAAGGTGTGGCCCTGTTGGAGTAGGGGTGTCACTGTGTGTGCGGGCTTTAAGACCTTCAACCTTGCTGCCTGGAAGTCAATATTCTGTTAGCAGCCTTCAAAGGAAGATGTAGAACTCTCAGCTCCTCCTGCACCATGCCTGCTTGGATGCTGCCATGATGATAATGGACTAAACCTCTGGACCCCTAAGCCAGCCCCAATTAAATGTTGTCCTTATAAGAGTTGCCTTGGCCATGGTGTCTGTTCACAGCAGTAAAACCCTAAGACATAATATTTCTGTGTCTTTAATGAAATTCTCACTACAATTTGCCTATTGTTGGGGCAGGGGGAAGCCTTAGCAGCCGTGCTAGACCTCACCACTGAATTGCATTTTGAATGTTCCTCCCAGTCATTCTTTCCTGGGTGGTGCTAACCTGACCTATCATCCTGCTGTTGGGAAGGGAACTTCTAGCCAGAGTGAGAGCCTCTACTTCCTTGACTTCCTCCATTCACCTGACCCCAAGCTCACCACCAGCCCTTCTCCTCCTTCTCCTAGCAACCTAACCTTTCCCTTTATCATTTCCCTTGCCAGCCTCCCAAGTGGACCCCCAAGTCTGGAATACCCCAACCCCCCTCTGTTGCTAAACACCATCCCTCTATTGCTATCCAGTTGCAGAATCCTCCCTGGTACTTCACCCAAGCTCAATACATGTTCTCAATCCAGAGCCTCAGGGACATAAGTCTCTCATCTCTGACCTCCTATGAAAACCTACTTCATCCCATGCCCTTCCTTTTAGTATCTCACTCCTTGCAGTTAAGAAGCCCAGTGGGGCTACTTCCTGTTTCAAAGTCTCCAGCTTGCAGTTCTGCAATGGTCCCTGCTGTAGCTAACTATTACACACTCCCTTCCACTATCCCCTTAGGGATCTCCCATTTCTTAGTCCTGGACCTCAATGATGTCTTCTTCTCTGTCCAAAAAGCACCTTTGTCTTCACCTGGACTGAACCTGGCACTCCCATCTCTACCCAACTCACCTAGACTGTCTTACTTCAGGGATTCTGGGATAGCCCTGACCTCTGATCTCCTCTTCTTTGTCTCTCCCCAAATTAAAACTCATACAGTATGTAGACGATCTTCTCCTCTGTGGTCCATGCCTATAAATTAGCCAGACGGACACCTCTGCTCTTCTAAACTTCTTCTCTAGCTGGGGCTGTAGAGCCTCACCATCTAAGGTCCAATTGTCTGCCCCTGTCTGTTACCCCAACCCACAAAGCCATTACCTTGGATAATGCCTTAGAGTTTTACTTCTGTGAACAGACACCATGACCAAGGCATCTCTTATAAAGACAACATTTAATTGGGGCTGGCTTACAGAGGTTCAGTCCATTGTCATCAAAGTGGGAGCATGGCAGTGCTCAGGCAGGCATGGGGCTGGAGGAGTTGAGAGTTCTACATCTTCATCTGAAGGCTGCTAGCAGAATACTGGCTTCCAGGCAGCTAGGATGAGGGTCTTAAAGCCCACACCCACAGTGACACACCTACTCCAACAGGGCCACACCTTCTAATAGTGCCATTCCTGGGCTAAGCCTATTCAAACCATGACAGATAGAAAATACCTAACCTATCCCTCTATGTAACAGAAAAATAGGATATACCATAGGGGTCCTATGTCCTAGGCCACCGACTGGATCTTCCTTTCATCAACTGGCATCTATGTCAAGGAGATTAGACCTTACCACCCAGGGATAGGCAGCCTGCAATACACTTCAGCAGCTGCCAAACTCCTTATGCAGGAATTGAAAAACCTACCACTCTCTTACCACTGTCTTCTCCTCTCACAGCTTGCCCACCTCTTAGCATATAAAGGCTTACAGACTCTACCTCCTTCTTGGGTTCTCTCTCTCCAGGTGGTGATAGTAGAAGAAGGCACACGCATTTCCAAACATGCCCACCCCTCAACATCTCAAATCTTCTTCCCCAACCAAACTCAGACTATGCCCGTCTTGTTCTTGATTTGAAAACTCAGAGGAACCACTGCCCCATCTCTTGCACACACAGGAAAGCATGTTACCTCAGGCCATCCATACCGGGTTCCTCCCTGCTCACATCACTGATCAATAGCTCTTATCCATGCCTTCCAGTTGGCACAGAGATAATCCCTGTGTCTACACAGTCTCCAGATATGCCTTTCACATCCTCCTGTCCCACACTGTCATCTAGAATGAGCGTGGGCTACTTACAACAAAAGGAGGATCAATAGCCAACACAGACTAAATTATGGCCAAACTAAAAGCCTCTCATCTCCCTTCAGCTGTAGGAATTGTCCACTCCTGCTCCCACCAGACCGACAATTCCACCTAAGCTGAGGAAGTGCTAGCCCCTGGAGGCCTGCACCTGTCTTATCCACTGCAGGGCATCCTTTGTTACTACCCACATCCCTACTGTTCCCCCACCCCCGCAACCTCCAACCCTGCCACAAGTCCACAAATACCTGCACTGACTTCATAGTGATTTCCAGGACAATCTAGGCTGCCGCGTAAGAACATGTCTCAATAAAATAAAATCAAGCATTTGATCCCAGAACTCAGGATGCAGGGGCAGGCAGGTCTCTACGAAGTTTGTGCTTGATGTACATAGTGAGTTCTTCGATAGCCAGGGCTATGTAAGATTCCCTCCCACCTCCCCCCCCCAAAATATATAGAATGGTTGAGAATGTCATTATATCTAGCAAAAGAACCTTTCCAAGCCATAATTCAACTAAGCCACTTGGTGGTAAGTGTCTGGGAGCAAAGTGTCAAGGGTCACTGGCCAGGTGACAACACACCAAAGTTTCCAAAGGTTCCAAAAGGGGTTTAGCCCCGGCCTGGGTCAGGGAGGACTTGGAAATGCACTCACTGTCAACCCGTGTCACTGTGGTTGCTCTCCCACAGCCCCCGTCCATACCTGCAGCCCCTGCCCTTCTAGGGTGCAGTCCTGGGGAAAGCAGGGAAAGAGCTGTGATAGGGGGAGCTTCCTGGGGCTGGAGCAGCTAAACACTCACGCCAAGGCCTCTAGGCCCCAGATGTGAGCTTCTGGCACGGACCAGACCTGGCTGAACCTCATCACTGACTTGCTTGGCAAAGCAAGCTGGCAAACCCAGGTTTACTGTGGGTCATTTGCATCTCATTTGCATCGATCTGCATATGTGGCGGCACAGCCCGGTCTCTTATGCATTTAAATTGCGAGTTATTTGTCTCTCTTTGAAAGCTCACATTTTCCCCTCAGGGGGACTTGGCCCCATATCCCTTGGTCCCCCTTTTAACATAAAAATCTGTTGAGGTCACTCAGTGTAATGGAAAGCCCTAGAACTGGGGTACAATGATGGGTGTCTGCTTTTTGGGTTCCAGAACCATTTTTTAAAAAACAGTCCTGATGGCCTGATTGGGCACGTATCCTTTGTGTTACAGATGAGGAGACTGAGGTAAAGAGAGCCAATGGGGTGTCGGGGCTTACTATGCTAAAAGCTGGATCCTGGTCAGGGGTCAGGGCTTCTAATTTCTTTTTTGTGGTTGTTGAGGGGTTTTGTTTATTCGTTTTTGAGACAGAGTTTCTCTTTGTGCAGCCCTGGCTGTCCTGGAACTTGCTCTGTAGAACAGGTTGACCTTGAACTCACAGAGATCCACCTGCCTCTGCCTCCTGAGAGCTGGGATTAAAAGCGTGTACCGCCACTGCCCAGCTAGGGCTTCTGACTTCTTATGTGAAGCTGGGAGGGTCTAGAGAGGTCATTTCTTTCTGTTGACGGATTGACAAGGTACAGACAGGGACAGGATCTTTTTGGTAGCCGCAATGGCTTTCAGAGCCCTATTCAAAGACAGTGGGTCCCCCTACTTAGTTCAGCTTTGGACTGTTCGTGGGTGACCTATTCTACATGGGACTGTTCCCTATAAATACCAAGTATTTTGATTTTTTTTTCTTTATTTGAACCCCACTGAAGGAGGGTGCATCACTATGCAGCCAGGAACTGGGCAAGAGTCTTGATAGTTCTTGCAGCTGGGGGCTTTCCTCTTGCCCTGGGGCCACTCTCTAGGAGGTGCAGGTCTCTCCCTGGGTTTAGCATTTGCTTTCCCTCAGCGCTGTGTGTGCTTCATGGCAACACCGGAGTTGGATGGGGATATCCTCAAAACGAGCCGGGGGTCACATTACTGGAGAGATGGCTTTGTGCGACCAAGAATCACCATGGGAACCAGCCTCTGGACTAGTCTGTAGTCCAGATTTGGTTAACTGAGGTAGGAAGACTCACTCTAAATGTGGGCAACACCATCTCATGGGCCGGGCTTCCGGATCGCTGAGCCCCAGCACCCATCTCTCTCTGCCTCCAGAGCACGGATGCACCACGTGACCAGCTGCCTCTCCCTCCTGCCTCCAGGATGGACCTCAGACTGTGACCCACAGTGAGTCCACCTTTCTTAGGTTGCCTCTGGTCAATTATTTGTTGCCAGCATTCTGAAGGCTGACTCAGGAGAGCTGGGAGGGCCTCTGCTCACTGTGAAGGGATGCTGCTCGCTGCGGGGAGCCACTGTGTTTACTTAGCATGGCTGTGCAAGCACAGGTTGGGCCGCACTTGGCTTGTTCTACAGTCGGACAGCGCTGTTCCCTCTAGCTGAGGTTTGGATAAAATATGTTCTCCCAAAGGGCTCCTGTGTGGGAGGCATGGCTCTCAACTGGTGGCACTATTTTAGGAGGTTCTGGAAACTTTCAGAGGTGGGGCCTAGCAGAAGGATGTTGGCCAATGAAAACATGTTCACAGGGACTACGTCTTGTGGAACCCTGTCTTTCTGTCTGTCTCTGTGTTTCTTATCCAACAGGCGGTAAGTAGCTTTTTGCAAATATGACTTTTCTCATTACCAACAAGAAGCAACCTAGGGAAAGAGGACCTTCTTTTGGATCACAGCATGCCTCGCTTGCAGAAACAGGATAGGGGGTAGGTGGTGGTCTGGTCCTTTGGGGAGGAGGTGGAGGCGTGGCTGTAGGTCTGTTAGGCAGGGGGCGTGGCCATAGGTCTGTTAGGCAGATCCACTATCAGGAGCAGAGAGATTTGAATGCTGGTATTTGGCTCATTTTATCTTTCTTCTTTTTTTTTCAGTCTAGGACCTCAGACCATGAGATTGGGCCACCCATACTTAGGATGGGTCTGGAAATACCCTGGCAAATGCCCAGAGGTGTGTTTCTTAGGAGACCGTAAATCCAGTCAAATTGACAATACAGACTGACCATCACTGTGGAATTCGCAGCTCTGCCACATGCTCCTGATCCTATCATAGCAGGACTTTCTTGGGCCCGCCAACAGTATAACTAGTGACACAGAGGCTTTAATAAACTTTAAAGTTTAGGACTTTTGTTTGGGCAGTTTCCTGCCTACTCTAAACTTAATCTGCCTAACTCGTCCATGACCCCCCCACCCCCCCACCCCCATCCCCACCCCCGCTGCACTGTGGTCCCAGTCTGTTCCCTTCCTTGCTGATCTCTAAATCTCTGGTTTCTGCTTCTCCTAGCATTCCCCACTCTGCCCTGAAGTTCCGCCCTCCACTTCTTGCTGGCCTATTGGCCCTCAGATCTTTATTACAACCAATCAGAACCTCAGATACAATTCTAGGTTGTCTTAGGCAAGTGAGAAAGGACTGGTAATGTGCAAAATAGAAAACCCAAAGATGTGTGATAGAAACAACAATACCGGAACTCTGCCAGCGTTCAGTGTTCTGCTGGTACAGAATTAACAATTGAAACTACGGAGACACACCTTCGCACAATGTGAAGACTACATTACCCAGCGCGCTATGACGTGGGTGCGCCAACAGAATCAACAGAGCCCGAAACCAGAACAAATCTTTCCTCCTTCAGTTATGTCAGGTACACTTGGTCTCTTTCTTTCTTTCTTTTTTTTTTTTCCCAGAGCTGGGGATCGAACCCAGGGCCTTGCGTTTGCTAGGCAAGCGCTCTACCACTGAGCTAAATCCCCAACCCACACTTGGTCTCTTTAGAAGTCTGACGAACTGCTACACGGAGCCAGGCAGGCTCAGGGAGGTAAAGACCACACTGTATGGTGTCTGAGTCGAGACTCAAACAAACAGAAACAAACAAACAAAAAGCCAACGTTAAATCAGCGGGTAGACAAATTTGCCACTGTGGTTTCAGCTCCAGGCGATCATGCTTCCTCCTCTCTAAACAGGCGCTCAAAAGTGCACGCACGCACGCGCGCGCGCGCACACACACACACACACACACACACCCCTACGCATAAGTAAAAGCAATGAAACACTAAAGTATTTTTGTTGATGTTGTTTTGGTTTGGTTTTTTGAGACAGGGTTTTCTTGTGTAGCCCTGATTGTCCTGGACTAGGCTGTAGACCAGGCTGGCTTTGAAGTCAGAGATCCTCCTGCCTCTGCCTCTAACTGCCTCTAATCTGCTGGGTTTAAAGGGATGCGCCATCACACCCGGCTTTACAACAAAGCTGTTTTTGTTTTTAAGACCATTACAATGCAAAACAACAGAGGGAGATGCAGAAGTACTTTAATTTCCCAATGTCTCTAGAACCAAATGCCACAGTCTGAGTAACAGCTGCGCAGGAAGCCAGGGGTCTGCAGCCAGGGCACTGCCAGAGGGGCTCCTTCGGAGCTCTGGGCAGACTGTTTGGACCCTGTCTCCCAGCTTCTCGTGACAGCTGCAGCTGTTGGCTTTGCTCAGTCTTTACCTGCTGTCCTTCCGCTGTCTTCCCCCACTCCTATGAGGGTACAGACTAGAGTGTCTCCTTCACTCCAGGACAGAACGACCTATCACATCCCCAGCTAGTGGGTAAGGGTTAGGGGTTGGGCTTGGCTTCAGAGAGAACAAGGTTTTAAAGTGCTGCAAAGGTGGGGTGGGGGCTGGGGTGGAAACTTTTTCTTTTAATTGAAATCAAATTCTAGGCCGGGTGTTGTCGCACATTCCTTTAGTCTCAGCACTTGAGAGGAAGAGGCAGGCAGATCTTTCAGTTGAAGGCCAGCTCGGTCTACAGAGTGAGTTCCAGGACAGCCAGGGTTACACAGAGACCCTGTCTCAAAACAAAAAAAGAAAAACAAACAACAACAACAAAAAACCCAGAAAGACCCAAAACCCACCAACAAAAACAAAGAACCCTAACTAACAAATTAATTAACTAACTGAATGAATGAATAAGGGAATAAAAGTTGAAATGCTATTCTAAACTGAAAAATACAATATCTAATGTTGGCACTTCTTTGGACATGTTAAAAGGACATTAGAAAACTGGGTGTGAAGGCTCAGGCCTGGTTCAGAGTTCACAGGGTCATCCTCGGCTGAGTGTCTGCCTCAAACAACAAAAAGTATATCTTATTCAATTCAAAAAGGATTCCCGAGGGTGCTAAGATGGCCAAGCAACCAGGGCTTGCCGCCGAGATTGACAGCTTGAATCACATTAGCAGAACCCACGTGACAGTGGAAGGGAACCAATTCCCACAGACTGTCCCTGACCTCCACATACACACTGAGGCATGCAGTGCCTGTGTGTGTAGGCTCTGGAGCGCTCTCTCTCTCTCTCTCTCTCTCTCTCTCTCTCTCTCTCTCTCTCACATACACACACACACACACACACACACACACAGACAGAGGAAAAATTTTTTTTTTAAAGAGAGAGATCAATGAGTTTAAGGCAGGTCCAATTATCTACAAAGAAGCTTGTATAACAACGGGAAACAAAGTGTCAGTGACCCATGGGATCCAAATGTCCCCAGACCAGCAGTCAGATCCTCAGAGCGGGGGTGGGGTGCGTGCGTGTGTCTGTCTGTGTGTGTGTGTGTGTGTGTGTGTGTGTGTGTAAGGGAACCAGGAAGAAAAACGATATGTTAAAGAATTGGTAGAAAATATTACAAGTTTGACTGAAAAAATTATTGAGGAAGATTAGTGACCCTCAAAGGATGAGTTCAAAGAAAATCATGTTCGGAACCTGTGACCAGATGCCAAAAAGAAAAGAGAGATGGTGTTGGATGTGTAGAGGATGGAGTTGGGTGGAGTCGGATTCAGAACACTGCCTAGAACACTCAAGGTTCTGGGGTCAATTTTTTTTTCATTTTTGTGTCTTCGTAATGGGAAGGGAGTTGTTGAGACAGGGTCTCTCTGCATGGTTCTGGCTATCCTGTTAAAAATGTGTTGTAAGGGCTTGAGAGATGTCTCAGTGGTTAAGAGCACTGGCTGCTCTTTCAGGGGACCTGAGTTCAAATCCCAGCATCCACATAATGGCTCCAAACTATGATTTCAGTTCCAGGAGATCTGACACCTTCTTCTAGTTGCTCTGGGTAAAACAAGTATACACATGGCACACAGACACACATGCGGGCAAAAACCTACAGACATAAATTTAAAATAATAAGAATAAAAAAGTAAGGGATGGATTTGGAAGGAGTAAGATTACCTAGGGAACAAGGCCCTAGAACACCCCAGTTCAAAAAAAAAAAGAACCAAAAAAAAAAAAAAAAAGAATGGGGTCAATTTTTTTTCCATTTTTTATTTTGTAGTGGGGGAGTTTTTTGAGAATTATTCTTGCAAATTACTAGAGACAAATTTAAAAAAGATGTTTTAAGGGCTGAGAGATGTCTCAGTGGCAGCTAAGAGCACTGACTGCTCTTCCAGAGGTCCTGAGTTCAAATTCCCAGCAACCACATGGTGGCTCACAACCATCTGTAATGGGATCTGATGCCCTCTTCTGGTGTGTCTGTGTCTCACGTAAAAAGATAACCAAGCAACAGAGCGCTTGCTTTAGTGCAAGGCCCTGGGTTCGATCCCCAGCCCCGGAAAAAAAAATAGAAAAAAAAGTTAACCAAGGACAGATGTGGTACTGCAGACTTAATCCTAGGCAGACTCAGTTGGATTTCTGGGAATTCAAGATCAGCATAGTCTACCTAAGTGTTCAGACCAGACAGAGTTATATAGAGAAATTGTGTGTGTGTGTGTGTGTGTGTGTGTGTGTGTGTGTGTGTGTGTGTATAAAACCAAGGACAGTTAAATAGACCGCAGACTTCCTATGAAAACAATGAGAGTCAGAAGACAATGGAAGAACATCTCCAGGCCCTGTAGGGAAGCACTGTCAGTTTGGTGTGCATGATGATGTCTCTCAGAACAGAGAAATAAGAGCCATAGAGGAGGCTCAGCAGATTAGGTCTGGTGATCTGGTGATGTGAGATTAATCCCTGGGACCTGCATGGTGGAAGGAGACAGTGAACTCCTGGCTCTACACAAGCACCAGGGCACATGTGTACCACTCTGTGCAATGGCGGTAATAGCAATTCACGGTAACAAGGAAGCCAAAGGTCTCAGGTCTCTGAGGCCCAAGAACAATGCAGTTTTAGACTTATAAAAACACAGAGATGGCTCAGCTGTTACAAGTCCTGCCTGCTCTTTCAAAGAACCCTGGTTCAATTCCCAGCACCCACAGGACAGTTTACAGTTGTCTATAATTCCAGTTCTAAGGGATCTGTCACCTTCACACAGACATATGTGCAGGCAGAACACCAATGTACATAACATAAAAATAAATGCATCATTGAGGAAAGAAACCAAACCACAGTATATTACAGGACAATCAGTTTAAGCTTATCTCTGACTAGCTAACAAATAAATGACTCAGATTACAGTTACTTTATTTGCCTATGACAATAACTGGGGGGTCACCCCTAATCCACTCTTCTAACTGCAGGCCTGGCCACCTCCCCAGTGGTGTACCTCAGATGCTTGCTGTTTCTCCTGACCATGGTTCCTCTTCCCTCATGGTGGCTTCCTCCTCCTCTCTGCTTCTCCCCTTTTCCCCTCCTTGGGCCTGTGAAGAACAGCACCTCCTGCTCCAACCAGGTCAATCCCAAGCCACCTTCTTCTAATCCCTCCAGCAATTTGACTGTGGTCAGTTTTATTTGACTAATAGTTTTGAATGAAGAACGAGGATTGCACAAGAGTGTGTGGCCATAGTTCCAGGCAGGTGGAGGCTGTGGAGTTCTGCTGTAAAGCCTCTCCGTGGTCGGCTATGCTACTGAAGAAGCATGGAAGGGGGCTGGACAGGGTGCAGCAGTTAAGAGCATGAGCTATTCTTGCAGAGACATGGGTTCAATTCTCAGGACCCACATGGTGGCTCACAATCATCTGTAACTCCAGTTGCACAAGGATCCAATGCCCAATTCTGGCATCTGAGAGAAACAGATATACCCTTGTGCATGCGCAAACACACACACACACACACACACACACACACACACACACACACACACACACACAGAGAGAGAGAGAGAGAGAGAGAGACATATAAAATAAATTAACCAAACAAATCTTTCTTTTTAAAGGAAAGAATCATAACAGAGTTATTATTATTATTATTATTATTATTATTATTATTATTATTATTATTCTAAGGAACAGTGCACCCTCTTCTAGTCTTCTAGCCTGGTGTGTTACTGGGAAATGGTGGAACCAACAGATGGTAGGACCAATTGTAAGGAAGTGATATCACTGGGCTTTGTCCTTAAAGGGGACACTGGGTCCTCAGATTCTCCATCTTCTTTTCTGTCTGTTTCCAGAAAAGCTCTCTTCTGCTACTTCTGCTGTTCTTCAAGAGCCCAGAGCAACACAGTCAGGTCCCAGACTCTCTCTCTTTTTTTTCTTTTTGGTTCTTTTTTTTGGAGCTGGGGATGGAACCCAGGGCCTTGCACTTCCTAGGCAAGCGCTCTACCACTGAGCTAAATCCCCAACCCCGACTCTCTCTCTTTATAGCTGATTGCCTCAGTTATTTTGCTACAGTCACGAGAACTTTGCATGGCAAGGTATAAAAAAGAGGCATAGATATCAAACAATGGAAGCAGAGTGGTGGGTGTTTATACAGACTCATTAAGTGGCTGGAAGGCACACCCTACTTGGAGAAGCAGGGGAAGGCTGAGATGAAAGATCTCACATTCACGGCCTGCTTGAGATACAGAGGGAACCCTGTCTCAAAATGAAAAGGAAAGAATAAGACTTAGGATATCGCTGAATGGTAGATGCTTGCTTAGCATGCATGAGGCCCTGGATTCAGCCTCAGTTATGTGTATGCATGTGCATGTGCATGTGCGTGCGTGAGTGAGGGCATCAGTGTGTGTGTGTGCGTGAGTGAGTGCATCAGTGTGTGTGTGTGTGTGTGTGCATGTGAGAGAAAGAGAGAGAGTGTGTGTTAGAGGCAATGAGATAATAGATAACAAGGGGGTGGGCTTAGACCACCCATAACAAAAAGCACACTACACTACACTACACATAAATGGATTAGGCGCTTCACTTAAAGGCAGGGATCATCAGAGTGGATTCAGAGGGAGCCACATCAGAGCTCTCTGTCTGCAACTGGGAGAGTTAACTGATCTCCAGGACAAGTCCTGGCTGACACTGGATGTTTTCTAAAAAAATGCTTTAAATTCAATCTGACACCAGTGTTGTTTTCCTTGATGCCTGTTGAAACACAAAATCTAGCTCAGAACTTAGCATTCAATCTGCCATCTTTGTTAGAATCAAAAACTATGCCCAGCAGCTATGTGAGTATCAGGTGTCCACTTTTCAGAAGTGGGAAATGACCTGTTTCACATCAAGGGGCAGAGCATGTCCGAGGCACATACAGATGGATTCACAAAGTCATAGTCTAGATCTGCTGCTGAGATCCTCTCAGCCTAGCTGTGGTGGGTGTGGCTCCTTGAGTTGCTCTGATCTTGCTGCACAGGAAATGAGCTGCCCCCTGGATTCTCTCCTCCCTCTCTGAGGCTCCAAGAGGCAAGTTATGTCTCTTGCCCTGGGGAAACTCATGCCCTGGGACCTGAAAGGCCAGTTCTTTCTCATCGTAGAGCACTTAGATTTTGATTGGCAGGTTGTGGGGTAGGGAGACAGTGTTCTACAGGGGGTAGGCAGGGAGAGCTTGCATCTAGTTATCTGTCATCCCTGGGGAGGCCAGGATTCTAAGTGAGCACTTGGGCATGATGGTCAAGGAGAGCAGGAAAGGAGGTCATACCCTGAGCTAATCTCCTACCTCCATCCACCATGGGGATTAAGGAGGTGCCATCTTGGGAGCAGAGAATCCTGGTGCAGCATCAGTGGACTACCAGGTCCAGAAATTCTACCGATAAACTCAACTAACTGTTTTTTGTTTGTTTGTTTGTTTTGTTTTTAAAGCTTTATTTATTTATTTTATGTATATGAGTACACTATCTTCAGACATACCAGAAGAGGGCATCGGATCCCCATTAGAGATGGTTGTGAGCCACCATGTGGTTGCTGAGAATTGAACTCAGGACCTCTGGAAGAGCAGTCAGTGCTCTTAACCACTGAGCCATCTCTCCAGCCCCCTCAACTAACTGTTAATGATAGAGCTGAAGGTGACTCATTGCAGTGGCCCAAACAGAGACAGCCTGACAGGTCAGGGATCTGGCACCTTGTCTGTGTTTGCTGACAGTTTGGATATTCTACTGGAGAAATCATTCATTTCAAAGTCACACTCCCCCTCCATTTTTGTACAATTCATTTCTACGAATGGGTTGTAAGCCAGTATCATTTTTCTCTCTCTCTCTCTCTCTCTCTCTCTCTCTCTCTCTCTCTCTCTCTCTCTCTCTCTCTCTGTGTGTGTGTGTGTGTGTGTGTGTGTGTGTGTGTGTGTGTGTGTATAAAACCAAGGACAGTTAAATAGACTGCAGACTTCCTATGAAAACAATGAGAATCAGAAGACAATGGAAGAACATCTCCAGGCCCTGTAGGAAGCACTGTCAGTTTGGTGTGCATGATGATGTCTTTCAGAATAGAGAAATAAGAGCCAGAGAGGAGGCTCAGCAGATTAGGTCTGGTGATCTGGTGATGTGAGAGTAATCCCTGGGACCTGCATGGTGGAAGGAGACAGTGAACTCCTGGCTCTACACAAGCACCAGGGCACATGTGTACCACTCTGTGCAATGGCGGTAATAGCAATTCACGGTAACAAGGAAGCCAAAGGTCTCAGGTCTCTGAGGCCCAAGAACAATGCAGTTTTGGACTTATAAAAACACAGAGATGGCTCAGCTGTTACGAGTCCTGCCTGCTCTATCAAAGGACCCTGGTTCAATTCCCAGCAACCACATGGTGGTTCACAACCATCTGTAATGCCATCTGCTGCCCTCTTCTGGTGTGTCTGAAGACAGCTATGGTATACTTATATACATTAAATAAATAGCTCTTTTTTTTTTTTTTTAAAGCACCTTGGGGATGAAGAAGTTCATTTCTTCTTATGTTTTACAGTTCATTACAAAGAGAAGTCAGGGCAGGAACTCAAGCAGAAACCACAAAGACTGGATGTCTCTCTGCAGTCCCAATCTGATGCTGGAGCCCTGGAGAGCTGCTGGTCTCGGCAGCAGCAACAGGATAGATGAACTTGCCAGCAAGAGTGAACACAAGAAGGCAAAAAGCAAAGTTTCCTCTTATCTGTCCATTTATGTGTCTGCCACCAGAAGATGTAGCCTAGATTTAGGGTGATCTTCCTGTTTCAAACAATCAAAATGAGAAAACTCCTTAGGAGTGCCCAGTAGTTTGGGCTAGTTAATTCTCGTTGACAAGTTGACATCACAGTATCCAGCAGTAGCTCGGTGAGGAGGTTCCCAACTCTGGCTAAAGACACCTCATCCAGCTGAGCGTCACTAACTTTCTTTGTATAATCTCAGCCACACTTTAAAAGATTTTTAATTTATTAAGAATTGCATGGATATGAACGTGTGTGGGTATGTACATGTGAATGCAGATACCAGTGGAGACCAGAAAAGGGCATTGAATCCTATGAGCTGTAGACAGAGGCAGTTCTGAGCCACCCAACATGGATGCTGGAATCGAACTCAGGGCTCTTAACCACGGAGCAAAATCTTTTAGCCCACACTTTAAATCCACAACGGATTCTTCCCTCCTAGAGTGTGAGTTCCGTGAAGAAGAGACCAGCTGTTTTTCTCCTCACCCCTGCAACATTCCTACTCCAGCATGTAAGTTCTGGGCAGTGCACCATGAATGTTTGTTGAATGACTTACTGACTTCAGCTTGTATAAACCAGCACTGTTTGGCAGATGGGGGTGGGAGAGGAGGCCGGAGGTGTGCTGCACTTCAAAGTCTGCTTTCTTTGAGACATAGACTCATTAGGCAGTCCTGGCTAGCCTTGAACACACTATGTAGACCAGCTGACCTCAGATTCACAGGGATCTGCCTACCTCTGCCTCCTGAACGTTGGGATTTAAAGCGCGTGCCACCACACCTGGCCTCTCCAGGGGTCTTGAGCCAAAGGCTGCAGAAAGTGACGCATCCTTGGCTGGCAACAAGCATGGAGACTCCAGGCAGAAATCAGCTTACTTTTTATTTATTTATTCATTATGTATTTAGTGCTTCCAACTCGGAACCTGGGAACCAAGTATGAGAGGGAACAGGCACCGTAAAAAGCCATCTGAATGTGAGGGTGACAGTATTCTTTCTCCTTACCCCTGCTCTCCTGGACTTGATGACAAAAAGCCTTTAGGGTCCCCCGGGTCCTCCTCTGAGCACCAGAGAGTGGGCGTGGCATACGTATGTGCTTTAGCTGACACTTCTGCTGAGACCACTGTAGGCACGTTTAGTTGTGAGAAAGGATACAAAAGCCAGGGATGGTGCTGCTCACTGATCATCCCTGCACCTGGGAGGTGGAGGCAGGGGGATCAGAAGTTGAAGGTCCTCCTCACACTTTTGGTAAATCTGATGACAGCCTGGGCTCAAAAACGCAAAAACAAAGCAAAAACACAACACAGAGAGACTCGGGGTGGGCCCCAGGGAGTGGGTATGGACGGCCCACTGACTGGCCTCAGGTCTCCTGTTTTATTGACATTCATTTCTGTCTGACATACTTTGTTCTATGTTATATCTATATGTCACACGTATCAATATCATATGATATATATGATATCTGTAGCTGACATTTAGTTGGGAGGAAGGCGTTTGAACCACCACATGGGTGTGGAACAGAAGAGAGCTTTGTGAGTTTGGTTCTCTCCTTCCACCTTGGCTGCTCCATCTTGCTGGCCCGGGATCTTCTGCTACTCACCCCAGGCAGGATCTCGAATGTTCTCATCACTCTAAGACTCCTTCTTGCTTTTTATAGCTCCAACACTTCCCAACTTCTCCATCACTCCCGGCCAGCCAGAGGGGGCCCTCAGTGACCCTGAACCTTCCCTCCAGTCTACAAATTCTGCTGAGTCCCTCAGACACACTGCGTTTCCAACCAGGGCTGATGAGACCCACCCTAGTGCGCGGCCCACCCAATGCCAGGTCTGAGGGGCCAGGGCCGGAGGAGACAAGAGTGCTGAATAGGGAGGTGGCAGAGGCAGCTGGTATCAGGTGCCTCCGGTTCTCCACACACTGGGATCTGTCTGGGGCGGGGGTTTCCTCCATTCCTCCATCCTTCCCATCCTCAGCCTCCTCTATTTCCTCAGCAGAGAAGCTGTGATGGGCGGGGCACTGCCTGGAGCCCTGCCTGGTCAGTGAGCGGTTGTGTGGTTTCTGCGGAGGGTCTGCGTGGGAGCCCCGGGGTCGCCCTGGGTGAGTGGGGGAGGCTCACACCCCGCATCCATGAAGATGCAAGGAGGCGACGTGCGAGGAGCAGTCAGCGAAGTGCCAGGCGCAGAGAGGCCGGGCGCGAGCGCCCGCGGCTCCATTTGGCAATGAATTATGTATGGCCTGCTGGCTGAGCGGGCTGGCGGGCTGCGGGCTGTGCTCTCCAGCAGGGGCGCGGCTCCCGGGGCTGCGGCGCTCTTTGTCTCTCCTGAAGGGACCCAGCCAAGCTTCCCAAGTGGTGGCTTGACCCCCAGGGTGCCCATTTCTCAGACTGGACAACCAAGAGCAAGAGCGCCCAAGGGCTCTGCGGCTAGAGTGACAAACTGCAACAGCGGGCCCTTCTCTAGCCTTCTCTCTGTCCCCCAAGGTTGACAAAGAACTTTGAACTCAAATTGTGAGCCCTGGAGATGCTGGAAAGGCGTCCGAGGGAGAGTGAAGGATGGGTTAACAGTTCTCAGATGATGAGGTCAGGGTACAGAGGACACGGGCAGCCAGAGCTTCCAAGGAGGCCTTGGAGCAGAGCCCACGATGTGGCAGGAGCGTCATCTCTAGCCAGGTCAAAGAGGCCGAGAGTGCACAGGGCCTGCGGCAAAGTTTCTCTATGTCAGATCGTGATTGTACATGGTGGCTAATGTGGTGGGAAGTGGCTCTCTCATCTTTCTCTCTCTCCCTCCTTTCTTCCTTTTCCTCCCTCCCCTCCCCTCCCCTAATGCAGGCCTAGAGGGTGAGAAGCTCCTGGATGTTTCTGCCCATGTTGGCCACAGAGGGGGCACAAGGGTTGCTGGACCTGGGTTGGAGCTGGAGCTGGGGGGCGGGGAGGGGGAATTGAAAGGCAGGGCATCCTCACCTGGAGCCATGGTGGGGGTTCCAGGCAGCCTGTGGCCAGGAAGCAAGCCCCCCAATCAGAGGACTCAGGCAGGGATTGGGGTTGTCTGAAGAAAGAAATCCTGGCCTTCTAGCCTCCTGTTTGCTCCTCCAATCTACAGAGGCTCCTCTCCTCTAAGCCTGTGTCTGGAACCTGGAGGAGCACAACCCACAGGATGACCCGTGGTACAGACCAGGAGCCTCTAACTTGCCACAGCCGACAGACCTGTCCTGTCCATTCTTACGGTCACCATAGCCTTATTGCATGACACTCTTGCTCTCTGGGCTCAGTCCCCGCTCTGCCCACCCACTGCTTGGCTGAGGAGGGAGCTGTGGAGGTCTCCCTACCCAGAGTACTTCTTCCTCACCCTAAAGGAAGCCATGTCAACTCAGACCCTCCCTACCCCCCAGGTAAGCCTTGGATCTAGGGCCTGTCCTTGGTTTCCAGAGGTTCCTTGTCCCTCACAGGACAACACCCACACCCTTGACTGGAGTTGTTCCACTTTGCAGTGGCCTCCAGGTCATTTTCTTAAGAGGAGTCTAACACTGGTTTCTCAATGTGGGTTGATGGGATATATTAGGGATAGCCCAGAGGAGGAGGCAAGAAATGGCATCCTGTCTGTAAACGACACACACAGAGACACACACAGAGACACAGACAGGCAGACAGACAGACAGACATGCACACATATACACAGATGCAGACATACACAGACACACACATATACACAGACACACACATGTATACAGATGCAGACATACACAGACACACACATACACATACATATACACAGAGTTAGACAGACACACACATGTACACATACATACATAAATACACATACATACACATATAATACACACAGATACATGCATACACACACAGACATACATAGACACAGACACACACACAAACACACATATACACAGATGTAGATACACAGACACATACAGATCCACAGACGCAGACACACACAGACTCACATATACACAGACACACACAGAGACACATATATGCACAGATGTAGATACACACATACACACATGTACACATACATGCATACACATACACACATACACATATAGCACACAGATACACACATGGACACATACATATACACACATACATGCACATATAACACAAGACACACGTATACACGCAGGCACACACATACATGGACACAGACACACAGATGCACGCACACACACACCGGAGAGTGGGTTTGCTAGGCCTTTCTGGCCTGAGGTTCTGTTACACACAACATACTGGTTCTTGTTGACATGTGGGGTGGGATGAAGCCAGATATTGGCCACTGCCGTACACGGGGTATTGTGCTCACCCCTGGCAGGAAGGACAGTTTCAGTGTTTCTATTGTGAGTCAACTTTAATTTCATATATTTTATTTTTGCATGTGAGTTTTGTATTTTTTTTAAGTAGGCTGACCTAGAACTTTTTGGTTTGCTTTGTTTTGAGACAGGACCTCACTATGTATCCCTGGGTGGCCTGGAACTCCTGATCTGTGGGCCTCTCCCTCCGGAGGCCGGGATGATGGGTGTGGTTAGCCTGCTAACATGATTTGTTTTCCTTATTTACAGCACTGGGGCTGAACAGAAGGTCTTGTGTGCTCTAGGTAAGCGTTCTGCCACTGAGACAAACAAACCAGCCAACCCCCTAGCCCTTGCTTTCCAGAGATGCAGTCTCACTAGGCAGCTCAGGCTGGCTTCAAACTCCCAGCTCCCTTGCTGATGCTGTCTTGCTCTGTTTATGAGTCATGGCTGGGCTCCTGACGCCAGCGTCTGGGGTTTCAGATCTTGGCTTCTCTACTTCTGTCTGCGTGACTTTGAGTAAACTCCTCGCTTCCTGACCTATAAAATGGCATTCGCTAACCAGGGGGTGGGGAGATGGCTCAGTTGTCCCTGCTATGAAAGGATGAAGATCTGAGTTTGATTCCCAACACCCACTTAAAAGCCAGACACAGTGGTATCTATTACCCCGGGGCCGGGGAGGCAGACAGGCAGAGCCCGGGCGCTTGCTGGCTAGCCTAGCTGAATTAGAGAGGCCCTGTTTCAAACACATGCTGAGTGATGGAGGCGGACTCTGACCTCCCTCCACCTCAGCTTCCACAGGCTTTCGTCTGTGCACACAGACCCTCACGCGTGCAAACTCCCCCATGAACAGGTACATACCAGCCCCTCACTCACAAAGGACAAAATAAAAATAAAAGCGAAAGGGTCTTAATCAGAGGCTCGTTTGGATTTTTCCAGCTCCCCTCTCCTCCCAGAGCCCTCTCCTAGGGAGGGTTAAGCACATTAAGATGCAAACAGAGTCAGCTCCGCGCTCAGAAAGGGGCAGGGCTGAGCAGATCCTGGTTGTTATTGTTACTGTTTGTGGCTCACCCCGAGTGCCTGCCCCAACACCCTCTAGGAGACTCTGGGGAATTTTCCAGAGCTTCAGGGCTGAGCTGAGCACAGATGGATCTCAGAACCCTTGACGTTTGTTTCTTGTCACCCTTCCCCAGCCTCTTGAAAACACCTATCCATCTGCCCGCGGTGGGCTGGGAAATTCTAAGTCTTTCTTATGCTGATTCCTGTGTCTTCTGGTCGGGCTTTGGGTTGGAAAACTGGTGAAGAACCTAGAAGGAATTTTAGAATTGAGCCCTGAGATTCCAGGCGCAGCCCAGCCCAGCAAGGGCAGCTCCACGGCCTACGCAGCCACCTGCCCAATATTATGTTGAGCTCTGGTTCCTTCAGGGGCCTCCGGCAGCACCCAGTGCTTCCTACTTGTTTCTAAACTTTAGGCTATACAACGGAACAGAGTGAGGACCCCAAGGGTAGGAGAGGGACAGAGATGTACTCCCGACCGAATTAGGAGGCAGGAAGACTCGGGGGCGGGGAGGGGGTGGCGTCTACAGAGGGACAGGGGTGTGGGAACCCTCCGAGGGTGCCGGGCAGGGGCTGTGGGCCAGGCCTGGGAGCCTCGAGGAGGCCGGCAGGCACAGAGAAGGAGGCCTCCTACCAGACACTGTCTAGACGCAGCAATTATTGTCAGCTCGGAACACCCAGGCTCTGCCTGTGCAGCTGAAAAGGGGCTTTAACAAAGAGAGAGGGAGGAAGAAGAAAGCGGAGCAAAGCCGCTCTGAGCCTGCCTGCCCGCCCGCCGCCCGCGGCTCTTTCTCTGCTTGGGCTCCCCCCCCTTTGTGTTCCACAGGCCCTGTTGAGGGGGACAGATCCCCACAGCTCAGAGATGCCTGGTGGAGACGGAGCAGGAGGTGCAGCTCTGGGGCGCCGGCCAACTCTTCTGAGCTTGGCTTC
This sequence comes from Rattus rattus, assembly GCF_011064425.1. Taxonomy (NCBI): domain Eukaryota; kingdom Metazoa; phylum Chordata; class Mammalia; order Rodentia; family Muridae; genus Rattus; species Rattus rattus. Next base: position 4,909,980 of record NC_046158.1, read on the forward strand.
TCACAGTGGATGGTGGGAAGTCTGGGTCTTTTCCACCTTCGAGGGCTCTAGCCTGCACCCTTGTCATACTGATGGGGAGCCTCAGGCCACGGACTGACAGCCTGACACCTACCCTCCTCTGCGGAAGCAAAGGATTCAGGCACCGTTATTACACGCACTTTGTAGCCAGAGTTAGGGGTGGGGGGCGCAGAGCGTACAGTCAGCCACGGTTTGTGGCTTCAGGTCTGTCGTTTAGATCCCGGCTTTATTCTGCTCACCTCGGGAGAGGGTGGGGCAGGGGCAGCAGCAGGGTTGATGGGAAGCCCCTCCCCCCTTTCCTATTTGGTTTTTTGAGTCAGGGTTTCTCTGTGTAGCCCTGGCTGTCTTGGAACTACCTCCGTTAACCGGGCTGACCTTGAACTCACAGACACCCTCCTGCCTCTGCCTCTTGAGTGCTGGGATTAAAGGTGTGCACCGTCATCGTCTGACTGGAAGACTGTTATTAGACGTGGCAGGCCCATCAGACCTGGAGGGTGAGCACTTTGGATTCCTTGTGTGTTCTAGAACCTCCCCCCTCCTCTCAGTTGCCATTCCTTAGACCCCTTGGCATTGGGTGCTTGGAGGGTGGAGGTGGACCCTCCAGGCCCTGGGTTTCTGTGGTTGCAAACATAGCTCAGGGTCAGCAGATGCTCAGTCAGAGAAACTGAGACAAAGTGCCCAAGACTCAGTTCCCAGTCACCGGCTGGGCCGCTCCCTGTTCCAGGGCATCTGGGACTCTGGGCTATGCAGGGGTTCTACTCTGAGCTCAGTCTGTAGCTCCAAGTCTACCCACTAGCTTAGGCTCATGGAAAGGACCCACTCGTGTGTTCAACTCTCCTCTCATCTTGCAAGGCTTCCCCAGTCAGCAGTCTGGAGTGGGGAGTGACTTGGTGGGCACCTCCTACATCCTGTGGAGGTAATAGCAGTCCAAACTAGCTGCTGGGGAAGGGCCTGAGGCTAGTCAGGGCTCCAGAGTGACCAGGTGGGGGTGACTGGCTCCCTCTTAGTCCTTCTCAAATGGAAACGGCCCTCAGAGCAGGAAGCACGACATACCTGCCCTTACATCACACTCCCGGACTCTTGACCCATGCCCCGGACCTTCCCAGGCTCCAGGCACAGGCCCTGCCTGGCAGAGGCTCAGCCCTGCTGGCCACACACAGTCCCGTCTGCTGTGTCTCACCCTACCAACCATGGGAACAGAGCCTTTCTCTCTCCCTCTACACCAGCACGTCATTACCATAACAGGCCCGATTCCTCTGCCTGGACTGTACACAGTCCACCAGGATTCTAGCATATTCCGCAACACCATTGAGGCTCCCCCAGCCCTTCCCGCTGTGCCTTCCTGTCACCTGGTGCACTGAGCTAGCCCTACCAGACCCTCCAATATGCAAAGCTGCCAGCCTGCTCCTATGAGTTGTCCCCTGCCTCCTGGACAATACCAACGTAACTGCCACATAGCCAGAACCGAGGCAGCTTCCTGATTCTTCCTTTACTAGCCCGGTCTTCCACACCACAAACCTAGCTTGAGTTCAGCCGCCAGGTCGGAGACTGGAACTTTGGAGACTTGTTCCCTCTGCTCAACCTTCCAGCCTCAGGGTCCGTTAGACCACTTGGATCTGAGGCCTCACATTAGTGAGTTAGTCATCCCAGTAGGTCCTCAGACACCCTTCTTTAGAACACTTGACCCCTGCAGACACCACTCTCTCTCTCTCTCTCTCTCTCTCTCTCTCTCTCTCTCTCTCTCCTCTCTCTCTCTCTCCTGGGACCCCTGATATTTCAGTCTGCTGCCTTCTTGAGGGTACCCAATGCATTTTTTATGACTTGCCCAGCCTGTGAGCTCTGTGCGTTAGCTGTCTCTGGCTAGTCCTGCACTGTGAACCCAGCTCCCGCTTCTGAGGTGCCTTCTCAGCCTGACAGCACCTAGAGGTAGAAGTGAGTTGGGGCCCTCCCCCATGAGTGAGTCCTTTCAGGCCCAAGCACCAAGACAACCTCTTTGTCCTCTTTCCCAGGGCTTCCATGCAGAGTCCCAGGAACCAGAGAGACCAGAACAAGGTTGTGTCATTGTGCTACCCACTGACCTCAGAGCACTCCCAGGACAGAGCTGGGACTGCTTCTGCCAGTCCCCTCCCTCAAGCCCCTGCTGCAACTAGGTCAGTCCACAAGGAGAGGAGGATGGTGGGTCCAGCAGGGGTGGGTACGGGTAAGAGGCGGTGGCCCCACATCTATTCCTTCTCCAGAATCTGGCCCAGAGCGTTCTCCAACCTTTGCTGGGGGATATCTTAGCCTCTCCTCCCTCCCTGCCCTGTCCTTTCCCTCCAAATCCCTTCTCCTTCTCCCTCTCCTCTCCTCTCCTCTCCTCTCCTCTCCTCTCCTCTCCCTCCCCTCCCCTCCCCCTCCCCTCCCTCTCCTCTCCTCTCCTCTCCTCTCCTCTCTTCTTCTCTTCTCTCTTTTCCTCTCCTTCTCTGAGTCCTCCCTGGGCCTCCTTCCTTTCTTCTTCCTGGGTTAAAAATAATCAACTTTCTGGGAAGCGGCAGTTCCTGCTGAGCCGCCCTCCCACACTCAGGGCCCCTGAGAATAGCTTTCTGCGGCTCTCCACTGAACCCCTCCCTCCCTCTCTCCCTCCCTCCCTCCCTCACTCCGCCCCCTCCCCGCCGGCTGACTAATAAGCCGGGCAGCCGGCTCTGCCAGCTCGCTGCAAGGGCGTTAACCGCTTCGTGCCCGGGCGGCCTGCAGCACATAGCGGGCGCGGGAGGGTTGTAGGGCACCAGGCCACCCGGAGCCGGAGTTCTGGGCCCATAGTAGACGTTTAACTAATCCAGCTCTGCTAAGCCGGTGGTTTGGCGAATTTGGTCATCTAACTACTGTTGCAAGCCTGCTGCTGCTACTGCTATGGCTAGTTCCTAGCCTAGGAGGAAGGGGTCAGGAGGATCAGTCAGTTGAGGTGCCCAAGGATGGTTCGGGGCTACGTGGAGGGTGTGACTGAGCCAGGGACCCCTTGGCCCCGGACTCTGGGAGCCGTCAGAGCAGGGAGAGGTCAAAGGCAAGGAAAGGCTGCCTGCTGCTCTGGTTCCCTGCAGGTCCCCTACTGGGAGGGACTTGGACAATTAAGAAATGACATCTAGGGAAACTGAGGCCGAGGGGGGTGTAACTCAAGCCAGGATGTATCTGGACACCTGCAGCAGTGCTTGAGGCTCAGTGCTGCAGGGGGCTGGTGATCCCAGTCCCTCAAGGTTGGAAGAAGAGCCTGGATATCAAGGTCAAAGGTCAGGGGTTGCTAAGGAGAGCAGAAAGCCAGAGGGAGCAGAAGGGTCCACTCAGGCCCCACCCACTCCGCGCGTCCTGGCATTACCTCATCACCAAGCGTGCCCATTGGCTGACTCTCCTGGAGGCCGGCCCAATGCGGCGGAGCGCATTAACCCGTTTCTCCCAGCAAGCTGTGCTCTGCCCACACCACCCACCTCTGTGGCCCCCACGTGGCCTGCAGAGACTGAGAGTTGAGAGGACGCGGGATAAGTGAAGGAGATGCAGGCCAACGGCCGCATAGTCCCGTGGGTACTGCGTAACTGGGACATCCCTGTCCTCTTCCGGGCTGTGTGACCTTGGGCAGACTGCTGCACCTCGCTGAGCCTCGGCTTGTTTTCCTCAGCTGTAAAAAGAAGTGAATGATGTAACTCGCGCCCTTCCTAATCCCTGCCATGTGCTTGACAAATGCGGGGCACACGTGGGCTCTGCGTCCCACAGTGCGCCTGACTGAGTGCAAGTGTTACAGTTGGGAAGTTGGGGTTTGGGGAGAGCAAATGGCTCAAGGTTATATCCGGCCGGCCATCTCAAGGCTGCCTTTCTTACTTTCTTGCTGTGCAGGGAGGTGCTGCTTCCTGCAGGAGACATGGAACTGTGCCCAACTGCTCGAACCCTAACAAATCCCCTGCAGTTGACCATTAACAGAGGCGAGCCCTACTGTCTTGGGAACTGACTCCCCAAAGGCAGAAGACCCCTGGGGCAGGCACAAAATGGGGACTGGGAAGGACCGTAGGTAACTTAGGGTTCCAACGGTCAGCTACTGGCCCAGAAGACTGCTTCTCTGTGGGCCATGGAAACAGGAGTATGCAGAGAGCCAGGCCTGCCTGAGTATTTACAAGTTATAAATCAGGCTAGCAAACAGCTAAATCAAGTTCCTTCCCTCCACCCTGACAAATCCGCCTTCCTTAGGAAAGATACAGGCCCCCAAGGCTGAGTTTGTATTTCCAGCTCTCATTTTTCTGGTACCCAGAAGGGAACACCCGGTGGCGAGCTTCCCCCCACCTCCCACCCAGGCTCCTCAGCGGTATCTGTGCCACCTCTCATTGTCCTCCGCGGGCTGTGCACACACAGGGCTGTGCACACTCAGGACTGAGTGGGCACTGCAGTCGGAGAGTCAGCTTGGGCCACGCCCCTGCAGACAGCCATCTGCTGGTCACCTGAGTGCTGAGAGTGCCCACAAGGTAGTTTAGACAACTAACAGGAGGTAGGCTGGGGCCTCTGAGGCCTGAACTGCAGGGCTTAGGGTGGGCGTGAGGCCCCAAGCACGCTGGTCCCTGAATCACCAGACTTAAGTGGAGAGTTCCAGCTAAGCACCATGGGCTGCAAATGTAGGGAGTGGTGGGGGGTGTCTTCACCGGAGCCAGGGGTTGCTTTCTCGGAATTTCCTTCGCCCTTTGCTTCTAACCACACCCACCCTAGCTAGATCGCCACCCCTAGCCACTGTAGACTCTTCCTCTGACCCCCCCCAAAGCCAAGCTTCCCATTGCCCAAGCCTGTGATCATCTCTCCTGCTCTTCCCAGGGTTCCTCTTCCACACTCCCTGCCCAACTCGTGTCCCTCCCTAAAGTCAGCCATGCAAATCTCCCTGGAACTCAGGCCAGGAACAGAGCTGGTTTCCAAGTTGAGTTCCCTGCCACTGCGTGTCCCCCTGATGGCCAGCTCTCCCCGGATGCCACCTTCTTCATCATCCCCTATGGCTCTGAGCTCCAGCTCTGATTAGGTAGGGCACATTCTGTTCCTTTCTATGCTGGGTCTTTGCACTCTCCACTTGCTTGGCTTGGAGCCACGTTTCCTGCTCCTCACCTCCTGGGGGGGGGGTTTGTCTCTGATCCCCACCCCCACCCCGGGCCCAGCAGAAATCACACAGCGGGAGCTGATTATCTGTGGAGCATCCGGTGGCCAACTAGCTTCCCTCCTGGCCAGTGTGCAGCAGGAAGGCCGCTCAGCAGCCAAGCTTGCAGCTGCTCCTCTGGGTCTCAGCAGAATGCCGGCATCATGGAGGGCCACTGGGCATTGGAGGGGATCGCTAGATCTCAGCAGGCCCCTGGGTTCCAGATTCATGTGCTCGCTAGTCTTCCTCCTTGAAATAGGCTGTTTTTGCATCAGCACTGGCCCCGCACAGCCCCCTTTGTAAAGGGACCTCATGTTTAGGACACTAGGCACAAAGATTCTTTGACACAAAAGGGGAGACACAGACCCATATCAGAAGCCAGGAGTTCCACTTCCCTCCTTCTAGCTACATACAGAGGGGCAATATCATGCTGTGGGTCTTTAGGCAAATGTCTCAACCTCTCTGAGCTGAAGGTTTTCTTTGTACAGAATAAGACTGGATAGGGGGTGATCCCTTGAGATTCCTCCCAGTTAACATGGGACTGTGTGTGTGTGTGTGTGTGTGTGTGTGTGTGTGTGTGTGTGTGTGTGTGTGCATGCCCGCTGTGTCTCATGACCTTCAGACAGTTCCTCTGATGACCTGACCTGCAGCTAGCACCTGCCACCAACCATTTTCCCAGACTTCTCTATGAAGCACACCCTGCCACTCTGCCAAATAGAAGAGGCAGGGAAGCCTGGTAGCTCGAACTCTAGCTTCAGTGTGGGCCAAGTGCAGATCCTGCCACTTCCTTAGAATAGCAATGTGGCTTCGAAGGGTCACCACCCACCGGCCTTTCTTCACCTGTCAGACTCATTGAGCTCTGGGTGCTTCCTGGGCTGTGAGGACAACTCTGGCACCTGGCTGTCATGTCAGAATGGACAGAAGGACCAACTTCCTATGTTCTCAGCTTATCAGTCAAGTTAACCACATGGTTATAGGACGTCATCTCCACTTAGACACATTCCCCAAATCCAACTGAGAGACTGGACCTGAGTACCTGGTCAGATCACCAAACTCTCCTACCACTCTGTCATAGGTCTAGCCTGAGCTGCTAGCACTCTGTCACGGGTCCAGCCTGTATTGGTGTTGGCCTACCACCTCCAGGACTGGCCTTGAGCTATCCTGTCCTGGGGTTCAGAGACACAAAGCTAAAGGTTTGGGGGAGGTGCTGAGGCTAGTTATTTTGGGGTGAGGTGGGCAGGAATTGGAACGGGATCCTTGGATTCCCATGACACAAGATTTATATATGTCACATTTAGGTGACACTAGGATACCACTCAGGTGCTCAGCAGGGGATGGGGACTTGTCTGAGCCCACAAATAGGAGGGGAAACTCCAAGTTCACTGTGCTTTTAATCACGTGTGTGTGTGTGTGTGTGTGTGTGTGTGTGTGTGTGTACATGTACACACAGAGGCCAGAGGTGCAGGATGCCGTGGAGCTAGAGTTTTGGATAGTTGTCAGCTGGGTGCTGACTTGGGTGCTGGGAACTGAACCCAGGTCCTCTGGAAGAGCACCAACTCTGAGCCATCTCTCCTGCCCCTGCCTCTGCTGCTGGAGTTTGCTCTGAAGCACCCTGCTCCCTGCTCAGGCAAAGGCACACGCATCTATTGAGATGGGGAACTGATAAAGAAAATTTCACCATTCTCATTGGTCCATACCTAACATGCTTAAGGGATCCCTATTCCCCAAATTTTTTTGTTTTCATTTTTTGAGTTATAGTCTCACGTAGCCCAGGCTAGCTTTAAACTTGCTTTGCAGCCAAGGATGACCTTGGATTCCTGGTCCTTCAACCTCCATATCCTAAGAGCTGGGATTGCAAGCCTAGGTCACCATGGCTGGTTTGATGTGGTGCTGTGGACAGAACCCAGGATGTTGTGCACGCTAGACAAGCGATCTGCTAATGGGCCCAACCATTCCTTGCTCCAAGACATGGTTATTAAGGAGCATGGGGGCTCCTGGGTCACATCCCAGCCGTCCTCCTTCCCAAGTTCCTCACACTGTCTTCACTCCCTCGTTTCCTGTCTCTGCTTCACTCTGGATACACTGAGGGCAACTGGATCCTTGCTGCAGACCCTTCATGCACGGTTCAGATCCTAGTGAAGGGTGATGCTGACCTTCCCAAAGACCAGCGCCCACTCTTCCAGAATCTTGGTTTCCCCCATCTCTGCATATGGAAGGATTCTGACTATGGGTGCTAGGTTCCTGCTGGTCCAAGGGAGAGAGGGGCCTTAGTATTCACACAGGGAGAGGCGTGGCTCCTCTGTAGGCCTGTTGGCTGCTTGCACCTACATCTTCCATAAGCTCACTCACCTCACCAAGGGGAGGTCTTGCTCATACAAGATTCCCGCCATGACATTGCTGTGTTTTTCAAGGTAATTTTCAGTGTTGTCCTATTTTACAGATGAGAAGGTTGAGGCTCAAGGCAGACATGACCTTAGGGCTGTAACCTTAGAGGCCAGTCTCTGAGCAAGTCTGACTTGAGAGCCAGGGTCCTGGGCCATGGTGTGCAGAATGGGCTGTGTGGTGGGGGAGAGGTGAGTCTCCTTCTGTGCCATGTGGATGGAGTGCTGTGTGTGGGTCTGTGTGGTGTGTGGTGTGTGTGAATGTGTGTTCATGGGGTGGTACTAACTGGGAGGCACCCCAAAGAAAGAGCTAAGGAGAGATGGAGTCGGGAGAGTTAACTGGAAAAGCAGGGTGAGGCTAGGAGTGTTCCAGAAGTGAAAACCACACCCGCACATGGGCAGAGGCCTTGAGGCTTGAGGAGGAGTTCAGGCAAAGGAGCACGGAGGACTTGAAAGAGCTTCAATAGGCTGGGGCGGGGAGGGGAGGTCTGGTACAGCAGCTGCCTACAAGGTCCGTTAGCTTCCAAAGTGTGGGCAGGGAGCCCCAGCCGCTGCCCAGGTGAGGGGTTTTGCTGCTTCAGGGAAGGATGCTGGGCAGAGGCGAGAAACAGCTGCTGCCCATCCCCACCCCCAACCCGGCCTCATGAGCCTCCGAGGACAGCTCAGCTCAGTCTAGTTCTCCCACTGTATGCTGGGTCCCAACAGGACAATGGCAAACAGCCTGAGTGCCCCCAAACTGGAGGTGCTTGGTGTGCTCTGTGTGGTCTTCCCTAGCAAGTCTTCCCAGTACCTCTGGCTGGAGGGCAGAGGAGGAGCAGGAGCTGAAGCCGGGACTTGAACCCAGACCTGACATTGGCAGTGCTCTCAACTACAGTCATCCCTTAACCGCTGGCCGGGTGCCGGGTTCCTTGCTCCTTCCAGCCTCTGTTTACCGAGCTTGCACAATCAGCTCCATAAGTCTGCAATTTTGTTCTTTTTTCCTCAAATTATTGACACCCACACAACCCACTGAGTTCTGACGGGTTGGGGTTGGAATAACCTATCCACAGGCTCGCCCCTGGAGAATCTCCCCTGTCTCAGCAGTCGCTGGTTGTCCCTGGCTCTTTACCTCGGGGTGGGGCCATGTGAGACTCCTCCCCTTCCCCGGGCGTGCTGGTTTGTCCCAGGATGGTGTCATGAAGGCTTGTTTAGGTGACCATATTGTTGATCTCAAAGCAGACGCGCTGCTCCCTGGCTCCTACTGCCTCTCTGCCTTTCTTCCTCAGTTTCCCGAGTGTTAGATTATACAAGTCGTATGCTGTGGACGTATCGGTTGAGGTTGAGCTCTAGTCTCTAGATTTTGACTGTTTTGTTTGGCTTTTTTGTTTGTTTGTTTTGTTTTGAGACAGAGACTCACTGTACAACCCTGGCTGGCCTTGAACATGCAGCTATCCTCTTGCTCCCAGAGAGTTGGAATTAAAAATGCTTCCACTTCAACTAACTTTATTTCCCCCTCTCTTTTCTGTCTGTTTCTTTCTCTGTCTCTCTCTCTCTCCTTCTGTCTCTCGAACTCCCAGCAATGCTCCTGCCTCGGGAGTACGGGGTGGGGTCAGAGGCGGGAGACAACGCACCTCACAAGGCTGTGCAGACTTGTGGAGCATCTGCTACGAGGCAGACCTGGGAGTCAGAGTCCCCCAGGGACAGAAAGGCCCTGCCCAAGGTCAGGCAGCCAGCGTCGCATCTGAACCTAGAACCGCAGGTGCGCGATCTCCTCTAGCTCCCTCCCCCCGGGGAGTGGCATCGTCCCAGCTGTGCGGCCTGGCGGCCCCGGCCCTGACGTCAGGCGCGGCCAGCGGAGCCTGGTTCTGCACAAACACGTCGCGGGCCAGGGCTCCGGGGGCGGCGATGACTCAGGGCCCGAGGCCGCCGGGCGGGAAGCGGAAAGTTTTGAGCCTCTGACATCAGCGGCCGCGCAGGAAGGCGGCTCCGGGAAGGCGGCCTGGCTCACGGCCCGCCCTAGGGCGCGGGGGGTGGAGGGGACCGGGACGCAGGTGTCCCCGGCCTCGCCTCGGCCGTGGAGCCGCTCCACCCGCCCGCGCCGCACAGCGCTCCGGAGGCACCGCATCCATCCTGCTGCGTCCCTGCATTTTAATTACCGCCGCATTAATATTCATGAGCCGGGACTCGAGGGGGACCGCGGGCTGTCATCTCCTCGCCCGCCCGCGCACCCCCGCGCCCCTCTTCCTCGCTGAGTCTTGGGCTTCACCCCCCGCCACCCCCACCCTCCCGCGAGCCAACAGTTGGCGCTCAGCGGAGCAGGGGTGTGAGTGTGCACAGGAGTGTGAGCTGCTGTGTGTGTGTGGGGTGGGGGAGCTGCAGAGCGTGGGTGTGCCTGTGTGCTGCAGGCAAGTGTGCCTGGCTCTGTGTGGCCAGTGTGTGGTGTGCAGATGTGTCTGTGTGCACCAGCACCTGGATGTGACCCTGTGCAGAGATCAGAGTGCTGGGGCATTGTGTCTATCTATACCTAAGAGGTAGGGTGCTGGGCAGTGGTCCCTACCCAGGGGGCAGAGTGCAATGGCGACTTTCTATAAGGAGGCACGTCTGCAAGCATTGCTCAACACACCGTGAGAGTATAGCCACGGGCACGTTCATGTGTGCTGTGGATGTATATCTATGTTCATATGTACATGGATTTGTGTGCTGTGGGCATGTTTCCGTGTACATCACTGTGTGCTGTGCGATGATGTCTGTGTGTTTCTGGGCTCTTCTGACATCTGTCTGCTCTTGCGGAAGAGCCAAAGCTGCCTAGGTCAGGAGAGCGTTACTGTGCATGTGCAACTGTGGCCTTCAGGGAGGCTGAGCCTTGTCCAAAGTCACCTGGTAGGCAAGTTTGTGGCACAGTGGGGTCAAAGACAGCAGTTGGCCAGCTCCATTTCCTGGACAGGTCCTCCCCACAAGCTGTCCAATCGGACCTGTACATGCCTGTTGCTGTCTCATTTGCTGAGGGAGAAACTGAGGCAACAGGTCCAGGAATCAAGGGGTGCCACAGAAACGTCTGAACTCTAACCCCTATGTTTAACAGTACCCCCACAGTGCCACCCTGCTGTCACAAAGCGGCCTCCTCATCTTGTAGTCTGCGTGTAACTGGAAGCTCCTTGGGTGCCAGGCATCTCAGTAGCTGTTTCCCTCTTGAGGAAGCCATGCAGGCCAATGCCTTGTCTAGCTGTCACTGTCCCCTTCCTTGTTTCCCTAGCCCCTAAGTCTGACTGTTGGAAGCCGACTATGTTCCAGGCAGCACAGAGTGCATAGGTCAAGCCAGGAGTCAGCTATTCAGTCACTTGCTTTCCCTTCAATCCATCCACCCGCCCATGTACGGTCGGTCCACCCACCCATCCATCCATCCACCCACCACCCATCCATCCATCCTTCCACCATCCATCCACCCGCCCATGTATTGTCTACCCACCACCCATCCCCATCCATCCATCTACCCATCCATCCACCCATCCATCCATCCATTCTTCCATCCATCCATCCATCCACCCTTCTTTCCACCTTCCTTCCAGCTTAAGAGTCTCCTCTGACATAGTTCAAGAGAGTCCTGGGACTCAGTCAGTCTCTTCCTTCTGTAATGCTTAATTCCCTCAGGTAAATGAGGGTCACAAGGCCCCAAGAAGCTGACTCAGTTCAGTTAACCAGCCCTGTGAACAAAGCAACATTCTGCTCCTGTACCAAGAACCCTTAATTCAAGCCCCTGCTCCTCTTGGTGACCAAGGAACTAACAAGACTTGCCCCTGGGAGGGAGGCCATGTGGCTCCAACAAGTGGGCCAGCCACCAGGGCAAACAGCTTTTTTCCAGAAAAACTGTGGCGCTCGGTGTTTCTGGGCAGATTTTGTAGCCTGATTTCCACACTGTTTTCTAGCCTCTTTGTCGTTGATCCGACTCTCAGGGGCAGGGCCAACAGAACAGCAGAGAGCTTCCCCTGGTGACAGGAGAGCAGCCTTTGTCCCGTGTCCCAGCTGGTTAGGCGGGGAAGTGGGGATTGGAAGCCAGCTTTTGGAGTATCTGGGGGTCCCTCCGCACCTCAGTCCCACTAAGCCTGTCTAGCTACACCTCCGAGGTGCACCCAGGCAAGCCCTTCCAGCTATGCCAAGGAGGCTGGAAATTTCTACTAAACAGCTCACTCTGGCTCCGTTTCCACTCTGCTTGGCAGGGGATGGGGCGGGGCCAGGCTGTTCACAGAACAGGCCCTGCATTCTTGAAGTTACAGTCAAGGGTCACTGGGAGTGGGGCTTGTGGGGCCTGGTGAGCTTCTCAGCCATGAGGAACAAGTGCTCCGTGCTGAAAGCTCACCTCTGGTTAGGCCCTATGCTGTCTGGACCGGCTGGACCCTAGAAACTTTATATAGGGAGGCCAGATCTGTTATTAACCTATTTCAGGCTTGCTTCAAGGCTCTCCAGAGAGCCTGCCTGCAGAAGGGCAGAGCCCAGAGCCTCTAAGGGGGAACGGCTATGCAGAGAGAAGTCTGGCTCTGTGACAGGCCAGAAGGTACTGCTCAGTTACTGAGCTGGAGGGGGTGGTGGTCAAGGGGCCTGGCTGGGTAACCTAAGGGAAAGAAGTTAGGGGACACTGTAGCTTGATGGGGATGCCAACTCTGATCCCTGCTAGCACCTAGGAGGTACTTGTGCACAGAACCAACTCAAAGGTCCAAAGGTTCTGCAGCCTGTCTGCTGGCCGGCTCTAGGGCTCTCTCTGGAGAAATCTAAGCGTTTCTCACCCACCCAAGCTAGCCCTTGGCTATAGAGACCTCCGGGTCGGATCGGCTAGTGGCTCAGTCATTCTACTCTGTATGCCCTGTGTGTCACTAGGCCCAAAGACAATGGAGAAAAGAAAAAAGGAGTTTGGGAAGTGTCCACTGGGCACCAACTGCCAGCAGAAAGAAGGGAGGGCATGAAAGGGTCCCAACCTGTAGGGAGATGACCACCCTTGGAGGGGATGAGCTAGGATAGAAGAAAATCGGGCGCTCGGGTCTCTTGGAACGAACCAGCTGGGGGTGGAAAGAACAGGCAGGGACAAAAGACCACACTAGGGTGTAGAGGGACCAGCTTGGGGTGGGAGGGACTACCAGCCTGGGGTGAAGGGGACCCGCAGGGAACCTAAGAACCTCCCGGGGGTAGAGGGGGCCGATCCCGCCCCCGCTCGGCAGGCAGCTTGCCCGGGGCGCTGCGAGCAGGGCAGAGCTTCAGCGGAAAGGAATGCCTGGCTCGGCGGGGGCGGCCCGCGCCTGGGCCGGCCTGGTTCCCGCGGCTCGGGGCCGCTGGCGCCGCCGCCGGGCCCCGCCGGATCGGGGGGCGCGCCTCGCAGCGGGGGGCGCGCCGCCCTCCCCCATAACTCAAAAAGCCTGTCAGGCCGGTTCCAGACTCCTGGCGCCGGGCTCCGCTCCAGGAAAAAAAAAAAGGAACCAGAAAAAGGAAAAAGCAAGCGAGGGAGCGAGCAAGGCCCGCGGCGCGGAACGGGCTACCCACGCGCACAGCCCGCGCGCCCACCCTGGGGATAGGGCGCGCGACACTCGTCCATCTCTGTACAGCCCCAACAATCGTTCAGTGGCCACGGCGGGGAGGGGGCACTGTGCAGCCCACGGGACCCCGAACGCTTCCTCCGGGGCCTCGTGGGTCGGAAGGCGTCCCCACGCCAGGGTCCTGATGTGAGAAAGCTGCTTCGGGGCGGGCTCCAGCAGCACCATGGGGGTAGCAGCGCAAGAGGGTGAGGCGGCTGCGGACCTCCCAGCTCGACCGCGGAGGGGATGGGGTGACGGGGGCGTGGGAAGACCCCGCCTGGTGCTTTTCCTTTTTTCCCTCCCATCAACGTCCTTCTGCGTGCAACAGCGCCCAGGGTAGGCAGCCGATAGGAAGGGGTTAAGGGCAGCAATTTAGACAGAAAGCTGAGTCCAAATCTCCCCTGCTGTGTGGCCTTAGGCCAGGGGTTTGCCCCTTCCACTTCCTCTGGAGGGGGCGGGGGAGGGGCTTGTCTAGAGCTTGACACTGAACACTGGAGTCCTATCTTCGGTGGGGTTCTTTCCACCCTCAACTGCAGTTCTCAAGTAAGCTCAACCTATCCGAGGGTCATTCTCAAAGCCAAGTCAAATTTGGGAGCCCTCACTCCTGGCTGGTCTTTCAAAGTACCGTGCATTGGATAGTCAGAGACTCTGCACGAGCGGATTAAGTCCAGGCCTGTCTCCCTGCTTTCTGCCTGGGTTCTAAAGTCAAGAAGGCCAGATGGCTCAGATAGTTGAGACAGTGGCTTAGCTGTTTCTCTGGGGATACATTTGGTCTGCCCAGGAAACCCTGGAGAGTTTTCAAACGGCGGCGCCTGTCGGCAGACTCAGCCTGTGCAAAGCTGGCCTGTATCTGATGGGATTGTAAGTCCCTGGGCAGACCCGGGTTTGTGGGCCTGAAGCTTGAGTTCCAGGAGACTTAGTGGGCCATGGGATTCTGCAGGACCCATGGGAAAGTTGTACCTGCTTTCCCAGAGGCTGGTAGTTCAGCTTAAAGGCTGGAGAGATGGCTCAGTGGTTTAGAGCATTGACTGCTCTTTCAGAGGTCCTGAGTTCAGTTCCCAGCAACCACACGGCGGCTCACAACCATCCATAATGAGATCTGATGCCCTCTTCTGGTGTGTCTGAAGACAGTGATAGTGTACTCACATTAAATAAATAAAAGAAAGAAAGAAAGAAATCCGCCACTCTCAGGTCATTCAGAGGGGAAGGACAAAACTGGGGCTCAAACCCACTTTTTTTTTTTCCGGAGCTGGGGACCGAACCCAGGGCCTTGTGCTTGCTAGGCAAGCGCTCTACCACTGAGCTAAATCCCCAACCCTCAAACCCACTTTTGACTCCCTAAGCAGTATGCTCAGTGGCCTCGGTACATGGGGCACCTTCCAAAGGACGCGTCTCACCTCAGCTTTGCTCAGAAAAATCTGCCATGGTGGTGCTCCCTTCCGGGGTCTTTGTGTCCCCAGGCACAGCCAATGAGGCCTTTGTGACCTCACTGTTCCAGACCTGCCTTTTTTTTTTTTTTTTTAATTTATTTTATGTACGTGTGTGATTGTGTGACATGACCGGTGTGTGGAGGTCAGAGGACAACTTGGGGAAGTCTGTCTCGTTTTCTACCATGTGGGTTCCTGGAGTCCAACTTTGATTGTCTTGTTTGGCGGAAGCACCCTTATCCTCTGAGCTATCTTGCTCTGCCCCTCTCCCATCAGCTTTTCTAATGGTCTCCACAAAAGGAACCCTCAGGTTCCAAAATACTTCACCAGTTGGCCTAGAGGCATGCGGTCACTGCATGTGGCCGTGAGGTGGTAGTCTCTGGAGAACTGGGACTCTGGTTCAGGACTCCAGCGTGTGCACAGTACTAAGCAGGCATGGGTTTTGCTGAAGGCCTGGCCTCCTGCCTTTCTCAGCCAGGCTTTCAGAGGACTGGGGCAGCCAGGTTCAGCAGCACACAGCAGCTCCTTGGGTGCCTGTCAAGCACAGGAAAGGTTCCTGAACCAGGTTCCAGAAAGGGCTCATGGCATCTGGAACCCAGCCCTTCTCCGAAGGGCTCCCTAAATGGATGCCCCTAGCCGAGAGTTATACGCTTATTAAAGAACACCGAGGGGTCATCTTCACCTGTGTAGCAAGGTCAAGGCCATCTTGAGCTAAGAGAGACCACCCCCAGCGCCATGCTAAACCAGACATGGTGGCGTCTGTTTATCATCTCAGCGTTCAGAAAGCAGAAGCAAGAGGTCAAGGGCTGGCAGAGGGAAGCAGCGGAGATTACCCATGAACTCTTGGGAGAGCCAGCCCTCTCACCCTTCCCTAGAAGCTCTCTCCCATGCTGCTGAGTGGGGAAGCCTGGCCTAATGACAAGAGTCTCCACTCCTTTCTTTCAGTGCTGGTCCAGCAACGGCTTGGACCTCAACATACCCATCCATACAATGGGGCCATGAGGACACCTCTTTCTGGGGTGAGTGGGAGGGGCCAGTGGTTTGTAGGGTGTGAGTGGCTTTGCATAGGACTCTGCATATACAATGGAGCAGAACTGCTGCTGTTACTGTTGTTACTAGGAAGATGAGCATGGGCTCAGGGGCTGGTGACAGATGGGAGGGGCTGGGAGTGCAGCGCTGCAGATAGTGTTTGTCAAGCATGCAGGAGGCCTGATCTATGGCACCAAATAAACCCAGCTGGTGGCAGACACTTGTAAGTCACACACACCCGGGGAGGGTGCAGACAGGAGGGACAAGGAGGCCAAGGTCTTCCTTGGCTGCAACAGCGAGACCCAAGGGACTTATACATGAGTCTTAAAATAAGTAAACAGGTAGATAGCCAACGCTGGGGAGGACCAGCTGAAGGGAAGACCGGTGC
Source organism: Rattus rattus (assembly GCF_011064425.1). Taxonomy (NCBI): domain Eukaryota; kingdom Metazoa; phylum Chordata; class Mammalia; order Rodentia; family Muridae; genus Rattus; species Rattus rattus. The sequence goes on from NC_046158.1 coordinate 4,925,891, forward strand.
TGTGCCTTTCAGATGGGCCGGAGGAAGCCAAGTGATGCAATAGGGCAGGCTCATCATGGAGGAGGAAGCAGGATGGTGAGGTAGACTACAGTCATGCTGTCTCTTCCTCAGTATCTTCCCCTGCCTAGGTGCCCTAATTGTCCAGGGACCTCTAGCGATCGCCAGAGCTATGCACTTTTATCCCAGCTTCAAGAAGCATAGGTTTTGTGGCACTGGGAGTTGCTGTGTAGGCAGTGGGGGGGAGAGAAGACAGTAAGAGTTGGATCACGAACACCACGAACACCAGCTTCCCAAACAAGGCCTGCTAACGGGTGCAACCGTGGCATTTCTGTTAAGCAGGTAACCAACCGCTCTGTTTGGCTCTGAGGCCCATTTTGCAGGATGCTGTGGACCTAGTTAAAGGTTCATGACCGAGGAGATCCTAGGTTCTTGGGGTAAACTCACTACGTTTGTTTTGGTGAACGAATGTGTTTTCAAACCGCCTCCTGCATAATTTAATTTGCATTGATAGATTAGTGCACCCTTAGACAAAGAAGGTTATGTCTGCAGTGAACCCCAGTCAGTACAGAGATTCATGGCTGCAAGTTGTTAAGAAAGGGTAGAAAGATGACGGGGAGGAGGGGTTTGTTGTTCTGGGGTTTTCGTTTGTTTGTTTGTTTGTTTGTTTGTTTGTTTTTTAGCTGTCCTGGAATTCACTTACGTAGGCCAGGGTGGCTTCGAACTTACAGAGATCTGCCCTGTCTCTGCCTTCTGAGTATTAGGGTTAAAGTAGTACACCACTATGCCCAGCTTTTGAAATACTATTTTAGGGGCTTGGGGCATTTCTGAATTCGTGGGCACCTCCGTTGTTTGCATAGGGTCAGTTTAAGGCTGAGTCTGGCTGGGCAGCGATGGTTCACACCTTTAATCCCAGCACTCAGGAGGCAGAAGCAGGCAGATCTCTGTGAGCTCAAGGCCAGCCTGGTCTACAGAGTGAGTTCCAAGACAGCCAGAGCTACAGAGAGAAACCCTGTCTCAAAAAACAAAAACAAAAAAACCAGCCTAAAACATTCAGTCAGATGTGGGAGGGGCTCAGGGGGCCAGGGAACTCGTGGTATGGAGAACTGCTGAGAGAAGAGGAAAAGCCGAAATAAACAAAATAAAGATAAATTAATTAATTTTGTAAAAACCTGATCTCTCTCTCTCTCTTTTTTTTTTTTGGAGCTGGGGACCGAACCCAGGGCCTTGCGCTACCACTGAGCTAAATCTCCAACCCCTCTCTCTCTCTTTTTTAAAGAGACTTTTAAATTGAAAGGATGACTTGGTGGGAGGATGGGAAGGTCAGGGGTTAAAGGGAACAAAGAAGAAGTTCGGGGCGTGGATGTTACCCGAATATACATGTGTGTGAGATTGTCAAAAAAATAAATGAAGAAAGCCTATCAGACACTGAGGGCTCTCCATGAATTTAGGCAGGAGGCTCTGCAGCAGCCTTATCCAAGTCTTTCCTCCCCGGGGGTCTCTGGAGCCCTGGTCTAGGGGGAGTTGTGTTTGTAGAAGGACTTGATGTGTTTGCTTTGGGCAAATCTTTGTCTTTCTCCGCTGCTGTTCCGGTGAGAAGAGATCCTGTAGGCCAGCCAGCAGGAGGGGGAAGCAGAGCTGGGCCCGGCTGCCTGGGCTTCTCAGCAGTGAGCATTCTGTCACCGGCTCCCGGGAGCCTGCACTCTGTCCTATTCCTGGAGAGGAGTTGCTCAGGGATCCAGGGGGGAGAAACTGATTTCATGGTTGCTGCTCTCAAGACAGAGGCGCTATCTGGTCTGGCTGGTCCGAGAGAGGCAGAACCAGAGATGAAAGAGTTTAAAAAAAAGGCCGGGTAGCCTCGTAGGTAGTGAGTGCTTAGCCTGGGGAGATAATCAAAGGCAAGTTGGGGCTCAGGATGCTGTGTGAATGGCAGGACCCTCTCTCAGAAAAAGAACTGACAGCCAGTGGGGAGAATTTGAAGCTCTGTTTTTAATATCATTTTTAGGAGTTTTAAATTCGGTGTATGTATGTGGCTGTGTGTGGCTGTGTATGTGCAGGTGAGTGATGGTGTCCTTCCTGTCCCAAAGAAGCTGTAGGATTCCCCCAGAGCGGGGGTTAGAGGCTGTGTGAGACCTCTTCAGGAAAGGAGTGTGTTCTTGACTAGAGCGCCATCTCAGGTCCAGATCATTTTAGTTTTCTGAATTTTGCAATGCTGGGGATAGACACTCAGGCCCTGTGTGTGCTGTGGGGGTCCCATCCCAAGCCTGGGGGTTTCTTCAATGTTGAGATTCCTAATACACGGTGGCCAAGAGGAAGGCTGCGTGCTCAAACCCAGGCCCCGTGAACCCTAGAGAGGCACACTAGGGTACAAGGTCAAGTTCCAGCCCCTTCTACTGCCACCACCAAAGACTGCATAACCACATGTATTCCTTTCTCTTTAGTTGGTTGGAAATGAGTGTTAGCCCTCTTTTATATGAGTCATATCAGCAGCACTGATACTTGACAACCTAGCCTGGAGTTAACGGGACATTTCTGGATCGGGCTGTGTCGAAGTTGTATTGGTATTTGTATCAGCTACCCACTCGTAAGGCTATGAGGAAGAGCTGCAGTTTGCCCGTGATGCCCTGCTGTGAAGGAGAGAGAGAGACAAAGACCCCTTTAGTCTCTGGGACACTTCTGTCTCTGTCACTCAGCTCTGAAGCGGGGTTAAGGGTCCCTGAATATCCACGTATTATGACGTCTTATAGGAGGCTCAAGAGGGGAACTGGGACATTGGAGCGGGGACAGGAATAAGAAGACGCATGTGGCTATCACAAGTCTCTTCCTGAGGGCCAGAGAGAAATAAAACCCAGAAAATGTACAGGGAGAGCATGGCTTTACTTATCCCAGGGAAGCAGGTATCTGGCTGCAAGAGATTTAGCTAGATCATGGGCAAGCCAGGCAGCTCCAGAGCCCTCCTCCTCTTCCTCGTCTTCCTCTTCCTGTGTCCCTGTCTTAGTTAGGGTCTCTATTGCCCTGATTAAACACCAAAACCAAAAGAAACTTGGAGACGAAAGGGTTTGTTTGAGCTCAGAGCCACAGATAACAGTCATCGCTGAGGGAAGACAGGGCAGGAGCTCAAGGCAGGACACTGAAGGCAGGAGTTGAGAGAGAAGCCACAGAGGCATGCTGCTTATAAATGTCCCTCTTGGCGTCCTCAACCTGCTTCCTTATACCACCTAGAACCACCTGTCCAGAGATGGCACCGCCCACAGTGAGCTGGGCCCTCCCTCATCAGCCATCAGTCAAAAAAGAAAGCTCTACACACAAGCCCACAGGCCAAGCCTCTGGGAGGCTTCTCTCAATTAAGACTCCCAGATGACCCTAGCAAGGCCCTGTCAAGTCCCCAACAAAAAAAAAAAAAAAAAAAAACCACTCCCACACACCACACACACACACACAAAAACTAACAGGACACACACACACACACACACACACTTAAATGGTACCTGAATACTAAGAAAGTATTGTTTAAGGACTACAAAGGCCCACCTTGTGATGAACCACTGGTCAGGTGAGGTAGTTCCTGAATGTTCTCTCACTTGTAAACAGGACAACAGGATGTCTCCTCCACTGACTTCCAGGAAAGGGGCAGGGTCAGAGGTGACAGTGGACTGGGATGGCATTTTATAAACACCACTGCTCCTCACAGCAGGGACACCTAATGACATTTAGGGTTTAGAAGTCACCAGTTCTTCCAGGCTTAGTCCCTCCCTGGGACCACCTCAGACCACTGACTGATTTATTACTTGCTCAGCACCTGCTGTGGCCAGGGCCTGTCCCCATTCAGCCCAAAGACATATGTGCATACATGTGGCTGGCTGGCTGTCCGTCTACGGTCTCTGTAGACGCCAAAGAATTCAGGCTGTCTTCAATTCTTTTGTAGTTGGAGTTGGCTTGAACCCCTCCTCTTCTTGCTTCCACCTCCACAGCCTGGACCCAGTCTCATTCGTTTGCTATCCTTACTGAGGCTCTGGGTCTGGCTTTGGAGGCTGGCCCACCACCCCGTTGTTCTGCCCGTTAGAGGCTTTCCTGTTGTTAGTCTCAGGAAATGGGGCCCAGAGCCTAGGCTCTTTCTTTATACGCCATCTTCTGTGCACTAGGCCAAAGCATGTCTCCTCTTCTTCCCATGCATGCTGGTGGGAACCCAAGCAGGGCTCCAAAGTCCCCTAAAGTCACAGGTACTTCCATTTCCTTTTAAAGGCAAACTGGAGAATGCTGAAGTCATCACCCGTGTCCCATTGGTCAGATGTGATCACATGACTACCCCTAGCTGCAAAGGAGGCTGGGACATGTAGTAGTTAGCCTGGCAACGAGGCACCTCCTTGGAACTGGCGGGTGGGGAGCTCTGTTCTGTGTTACCAAAGGTGAAATGGTAGAGAGAATACTGGGCAGAAGGCCCACAGGTTCGGGTGACACAGCAGCACAGCACAGGGAGGCACAGGCTGAGATCACTGGTTTTACAGCTGAGTCCCTCACGTTTCCAGGGGCACAGTGCGTAGGCCTGCGCCTGGGATGGCTTTGGCAGCTTTGCAGAGGCGTTACCCCATGTCTTGGACCCTCTAGGTAACAAGCAGACTGATTAGAGGCTAGTGTTCAGAACCCACTACCGCTTGCAGAGAAATCCTCAGACTTCCAATCTCCTTCAAAGGGAAAACAGGGCAGACTTTAAACGCCTCATAGCTCCACATCTGACCTGAAGCCCAGGTAGGTGTCTTTGCTGACTGGCTCCTAAACACTCCAGTCTGGGCTCAAGGCCATTCCCAACCCACAGAGCACAGGCGGGGGTGGGGGGTGGGGGGGACGAAGGACCGGCCCTCCAGTGTCCCAGCAGAGCTGGCTTGCTTGCTGTGGAGTGCCTCTCTGTGCTGTAGACACTAGAGCATCCTCCCCACACAGACGGACCCTCACTCTCCCCAGCACAGGAGCCTGCTCTCTGGCTGCAGGTAGGATGAGAATTGCATCCAGTTTAGTCTGAGTCTCATCCATTGTAGACATCAGTAAACAGCCCAGGCTGGCTAGCAGCTCTTGGACGGAGCCACGGGACTTCTCCAGGAAGGCTGATGGCTGGTTTTCATTTTTTTTTCTTTTTCCTTCCTCATACCTTGACTTTCTGTCTTCTGGACAAACCTCCCTGCTGGTGACACCCTTCCAACCTCTGCCAGTCCCCCTGAGCCACCAGGTTCCCATGGCCTTCTGCACCCCAGTATTTCGCTGCCAGCCATGTCTGAGTGACATTCTGACGGGAATGCCAAGTTTTTCCTTCATTGCTGCACACACAATGCCCAGGCCGGGGGCACCGCACCCTGAGGATTCCTGGAAGACGCTGGGAGGATGAATGAATGAATGAGTAAGTGAATTAGTGATTGGCAGGTGAATGAATGAACTCTGCCATCAGTCTAGGAATGCGTGCTTATGAAAAGCTTGTGGACTTGGATGCAAGTGGGAATCCCACCTCTGTGGGTGGCTGGCTGGGTCACCAGAGTGACACCGTCTTCTCCTCCCTTGGCAGACTGTGGTTAACAGCACCTCCTAAGAGACAGTAAGATGTTAGGGTGTGAAGCAGACCCTGACATCCTGCACCTGTGGTAATGGCCTTCCTGGAGCCACACTGGGGCGGATTCTACAACCCAATGTCAAAAATCCTCTGGCCTGGCTGCCTTAAGGGTGGGAAGAGCTGACAGAAGTTTTTACTGGGCCAGTGAGATGGTTCAACAGGTAAAGGTGCTTGCCGCCAAGCCTGAGGACCTGAGTTCTATCCCAAGGACCCATAGGGTGGGAGGCTGGAACCAACTCCTGCAAGCTGTCCTCTGACCTTCACTTGTTGCGTGTGCACGTGCGCACGCACAAACACACACATATACACACAGATAAATAAATAAAATAAAAATGAAATTTAAGTTTTCACCCATTCGTTGACTAACTCACACATTCACCCATGCCCAGGATGAGCCACCAAATGGTTTCTGCACGTTCTTGGTGGCCGCTGGATGCTGATGGAGGCAGGCAGGGCCAAAGTCCTGGGGCTAAGCAGAAACCACCATGGCCAGCCTCTCTCTGTGTGGAGAGAAATGGTGGAGATCCTCTGCAGCCAGAGACTTGTGGCTCACCTGGCCTCCTGTCTGTCAGGTCATTTCTTATCTCATCCTTCCTTCCTGCAGGGGCCCTGCCTGACCCTGCTGTGACCTGGCAGGCAGGCCCTCCTCCTGCTGTGCTTCCTCCCATCCTCCTGCCAGCAACTCCTGGGATTCTGTGAACCATTGGTGACCCTGGCTGTGGGGTGATTCCACAGGGTCTGGGCTAAACCCAACTTCTCCTGGGATGCGAGAGGTGCATGACTGCTGCAGAAGGCCGCTGGCTGCAGGAGAGCTCTGCGGAAGGTTCTTCACGGGAGAGCATGAAGAAGGGACTCAGTTACATAGCAGGCCCTTGGGCAGTAACGCTCACCCATTCTGTGTGTGTGCGTGTGTGCGTGTGTAGCCACACACAATGTATCATGGCCCATGTGTGTAAGTCAGAGAACAGCCTTCAGATGTTGGTTCTCTCTCGGCTGAGCCATCTTGCTGGCCCAGAGCTAATGCAGTCTGGGAGCACAGCACCTACAACTCTGCCCTGTGTGGAAGATCCTGCTTCTCAGCGAGTGGGACTGGGATTCTAACACCTAACCTTGGGGACACGTTGAAGCAATGTCCCTAGACCCTCTTGACAATGCTCCCATACTGCCACCTTTACCATGGAAACCAACACGGGTGTGCTCCTTGCTGGTACCACAGAATCCATCAGCAGCTTCTGTCCATCATTTTTAAACTGCCTGACATCCTTAGCAGTCCCAGGACCATCTCCAGGTCTGCTTCCCACACAGACTCCCAGGGGAGACATCTGATTAGCTTAATGCTTGTCTTGCTCCCTTGGTGCGGTAGCGGCAGCCATGTCCTGTGCTTATCCGGTGTGCACTGCAGCTTTTGTAAAGCCCCACTTTGTGGGCAGTGAGTCCAGGCCCGGGCATCAGCTTCTGGGAAACACAGAGATCTGGAAATCTCACAAATACAGGGGAGATCTGAGAACCTCACAAACAAAGGTTCTGGGGCCCCCTGGAACCTGCTGGCTTACAGTGCTCCTGTACATACACACGTACACACAAACATGGTACATGCGTGCCCATGGCACTGCCCACACATACATGTTAAATGTATGTGCATGCATGCACACACACACAGCCTACACACACACACACACACACACACACACACACACAGCCTTCAAGGGGGTGCACTGCTTGTACATACAGAACACCATGCACATGCTGCAGACATGGACACACACTTGTCCTGGGATGGGTGGACATAGACAGTTATGATGGAGTCATAGAACACCAGTCCTGGTGACAAGGACGTATGTGAGTACATGCAAGAGCACCGTGGAAGAGAGGGTGACCACTTCTCCCAAATCTAGTTTGGAGCCTTCGGTCCTTACCATTCTCTTCCCCTTCCCACCCACTCGCCCAGTCAAACCCGCTGTCTGAATCTTCTGTCAGTTCACTCTGCCTGCTGCCAACCGTTCCAGCCCCCATCTGTAGAGCCTCCCCCCACCCCTGATAATGTGGCTGTTTCCACCTTTGCCCCTGCAGTCAATTTCACTCACGACAGCCAGAGAGATTTTTCTGGAAAGTGCTTCTAAATGTGCCACTCCCCCTGCCTAAAACCTTCCGTGGTGTCCATTACTCTCAGTAGGACACTGAAAATAACATGTCTACCAGCCCAGTGTGTCCAGCCCTCACCGACTTTCGCCTCCCAGAACTCTCCACTTCTGAAACAACCCCCTTTCAATCGTCTGGTTCTCCTCTGCTGTCAGCCCAGCCCTGGACCCTTGTATATGCCGTGTGTGTCTCTCTATCTGTCTCCACGGCACCAGGGCTCCCTCAGCTTGGGGCCTCAGGCTAGACCTGTCCGGCCTCTCTTGCTACCTGCCCCTGATAGGCTGGCTCAGCAGTCTCCTCCCACCTCAATCCTTGCCACCCCACGCCCTGGGCTGCCCTGGTTTCCCTCCCACAGCAGCGCCCTGCCCTGCTCGGGAAGGGCACTTGGAAGGGCATTATGGGAAGGATGACCAGAGCTCTCTAGCCAGATGGCCACTGTTGGGTCGCTCTTACTTCTAACTGCCACAAATCTGGATACCGTGCAAGCCCAGAGGCAAAGAATAGCGAGGGGTTCTCAGGCTGGCCCAGTCTCAGGGGAGGCTCTGTACTTGTCTCCTTGCTTGTCTGTGAGCCTCGGTGGGGACTGACTCAGCCCCTCCCTTGAGGTAATGTCTGTGCACCCTCCTTGATGGTTCTATACAGGGAAAGTGAGGTCTGGGGCTTCTGATGGAGTCTTCCCTCACCACCAGTCACGTGCCCAAGTGAGCAGAGGATGGGAACCCATCTGGTCTGGCAGAGGATGGCAACATCAGCAGAAAGAACCAGTCCCGGCTCAAGAAAGAAAGAAATGACCCCTGCTTGCTGTGAACAGGGTTGGTGGCTTAGGCTGGAAGTCCAGGTCATTGTCAACCTGCTGAAGACCACCTGGACCCCACCTGCCAGCCACGGTGGCTTTGGCCTTCCCTCTTGTGGTGGCCCTCCTAGATAGCTCTGGGCACCTGGACTGTGCCAGCTTCAGAGGCTTGGAGTGGGAGCAAGGAGACTGCCCCCCAGAATCCCAGGCAGCTGGGGCAAAGGTACCCAGAGTCTCACAAACCAAAGGCAGATGCGGGGTTAGAACTGAGGAGTAGGGAACATCCTAGGCCTCCACCAATGAGCTCTGATTGGCCCCAACAGGCTGCTCTTCCAAAGGACCTGGGTTCAATTCCCAGCACCCATAAGACAGCTCACAACTGTCAGTAACTCCAGTTCCAGGGGATCTGCTGCCCTCACACAGACAGACACATAAACACACAGCAGTCAGGGCACCAAGGTACATAAAATAAAAAAAATAAATAAATAATTAAAACATTAAAAACAAAACAAAACCTAGTACGATACTGGCATGAAAACTGACAGGTTAATCCATGGAATCAAGTTGAAGAACCAGAAGAAAATCCACACATTACCATTTACCAGATAAGACTCCGAGGGCCAGGAAGCGCAAGCAGCATTCAGAAGAGTGGGTATAGCACAGACTCAGGCAAACCACACCCAAGGGGGTTACAGTCAAACAGGGGCCACAGGATATCCTGCATTCATTCCCCTCACTGATCCCACACCTATCTGGTCACTGGACCTTTGCACACACTAGGGCCTCTCTTCCCTGTGTGCGACTGTACAAGTCGGGTCCCCGTGAGGATGGAACCTCGTTTCTCCTTCATTCACCCAGGAAGCAATCAGCCTAGCCCAGTGGGATTTCTGAGCCCCTCTCAGGCCCCCAGCACCCCCAGAACTGATTTCTGCTCTCGTACATCAGGCAGCATTTTTCTAGAGTGTTAGAGAAATCTGAGTAAGCAGGTGGGCTGGTGGGCACACCCTGGGGGGTTTCTGGAATTTGTAGTGTATTCACAGCATGCTTTGAGCATCCGTGCCCCCTTCTTTGTATGGTTATCCTACCTCTGACACATTTACCTAGGAGTGGAATGACTGGGTAACTAACTGTGTATTCTAATTTTTAGGTATGATGCTGAGATTCGAACCCAGGGCTCCCCACCAATTCTAGGCAAATGCTCTACCTCTGACACTCCCCCCCCCCAGTCATAATTTAGCATTTTTCAAATGCCAACCGGTTCCTAAAGTGGCCTGTTCACTTTACTAGGCAGTGTGGGGGGTGGGGGTCGGGGTCAGGCTGGGGATTGATCCCAGGCCTACCCAACCCAAGGACCCTCTTCCCTTCCTGCCAAGGCTGGACCCCTGCTAACCCAGTCTCATCTGGCCTTGCTCATCTGGCTGCTGGTTGGAGAGGAGCCAAGGACAGCAGGGGTCTGGCTTTCTCCCGCAACCCAGCAGAACCTTCTCCTAGGCTCACAGGGCTTGGAGACAGACTCAGGCTCATGGTGGGTCTGTAAGCTACCCACTGCGCACCTGTCTCCTGCTGGGTCACCCTGGTAATGACAGAGGCTGGTGGGTGGGGGTGGGGGATGGACAGGGTGCTGGAGTCTCCCTAGACACCTGGCTAAAGCTGGTGTGGGGTAGGTGGGCGCACGCAGGGGGAGGCAGCTGCTCTCACACGGCTGGGAGAGAAGAAAGGAGGCTCTGACAGAACCCAGGCGGAGGGCGGATACCTACACCGAGCCCGGGGAACCGAAACCAGGAGCAGAGACTCTCTCCTCGCAGCCCCGGGAGGGGCGCGGGCTCCTCATTAAAACCGCAACCCGGAGCCGGGCCGCAGCGCACAGAACCGGGCTGCAGGCGGCCTCCCGCGCACCGGGGCCCGCGCCGGCTCCAGCCGCCCGCGGCCGACCTCGCGCGTCCTCAAAGCCAGCCTGTCCCACTTCCCCCGCCGGTTGCTACAGCAACTGAGCTCTGAGTAATCAGCTGCACCGTGACCTTTCTTCCCCGGGAGAGAGAGAGAGAGGGAGGGAGGGAGAGAAAGAGAGAGAGAAAGAGGGAGGGAGGGGAAGAGAGGATTGGAGGGAGGATGGAGAGAGGGAGAGGAGGGAGGAGAGAAAATGAAGGGGGGGAGGGATGAGAGAGGATGGAGGGAGGATGGAGAGAAAGAAAGGGAGGAGGGAGGAGAGGATGGAGGGAGGAGGAAGAATGTGGGAGAGAAGCGGAGAGGAGGGAAGGAGGGAGACAGGCAGGGAGGCAGGCGAGGAGGGAGGGAGGAGTCGGAGAGGCTGAGCGGCTGGTCAGAGCTGTAAAGACACCGCAGCTGGGGTCTGGGGCCGTGTGGGGAGGGGCTGGCAGCCAGAAGGCAGGAGAGAGGAGGGGAGGGAGCTGGCAGCACCGTGTTGGAGGAGGGGGAGCCGGGGCCGACCAGGACAGATTCCTCCCCCTCCTCCCCTTCCCTCAGGGGAGGTGAGGGGGCTGAGAAAGGCTGGCAGGACCCCTTACCAACAGGCCTGACCCCTCTCCCATTCTCCAGATAGGACAACCGAGGCAAAGGCACCACCTCGCCCCTCACTGCAGGGAGCTGACAGAAGGGTTGGGGTGGAGTCCTAAGAGCTCCACACACACACACACACACACACACACACACACACACACACACACACACACACACACACCACCTGCCCTCTGGCCTCAGTTTCTCTGGTGGTGGAGTGTGGGTCCCCAGGGCACTGAACCGGCCACCTCACTCCAGGTAGAGAGAACCTGGCAGCCTTTCACACCAGATATTGACTTGAATTCTCTGAAGGTAGCTGGAGGGCGTGTGTGTGTGTGTGTGTGTGTGTGTGTGTGTGTGTGTGTGTGTGTGTGTGTGTGTGAAGGTTGGAGCTGAAGACTTGGAGAAGGGGTGGACAGCCGCAGTGGTCACGTAGGTCTGGAGTGCCAGGGACAGCACACAGCCATGACTCTCTGACATGGCAGGAAATCTTCCCTGGTCCCCAGAATCCATCTCCACTCCTCCTCGGCATGCTGCCCTGGGGTTGGTGCCAGCACCAGGCCTGTCACCCACAGGCCCTGGGGACCTGCCAGCCGCCTGTTTACCAGACACGCCAGCCCCCAGTCACAGCCGGGCCTCGGAGTAGGGAGTGGGGGAGGGATAAGAGATGGCGGAGGTGCCATTCTAATGAGAGTCTGAGGCAGTTGAGGAACAGGAGAAAACCCTCCAGGACTGAGGGGCATGTGGAACCTTACATTACTCCCTCCCTCCCCCAGTCCCCACTGTACACAGCAGCACAAGGACACCCTGGCCAACCTCAGATCAAAATGGCTCCAGACCCAATAGCTTGCCATTTGTACTGACAGCTCAATCACTCTTGTCCTGGCTTCCTGAGGGAGGAGGTCCCCAGAAAGCAGGAGACCCACCGTCTGAATAGAACTTCTGGGGTGCTCCAGATAGGTCAGGGTCAAAGACTAGGAAAAGGTAGGCACCCCCAGAACCTGCTTGATAGGCTTGGGGTTTTTCTGGTTTGTTTCCTTTGTGGCTAGGGGTAGACTCTGTGTTTCAACTCTCACTCAGCCTCCTAGGGGCCTTCAGGCCCTCCCCAGCCTTCAGGCAATTGCAGTATCTTCCAAGGTTCTGGCCTTCACTTCAACTTCTGGGGTGTAACCAGACAACCCCAGGGTCTGCACTGCAGTCCCCAGAGGGCCAGAATGGGCCTGGAACCCACTTTGGTTTTACTGGGGGCCGGTGCTCACAAGCATTTATGAGCCTTATATCCATGCTTTATATGTGTGTGGTAGTTGGAACATCGGGTGTTGGTCCTCGCCTTCAGGCCTAGTCAGGGTTTTTGCTGCGGTGAAACACTAAAAAATGAGAAGCAAGTTGGGGAGGGAAGGGCTTATTCAGCTCACACTTCCACACTGCTGTTCATCACTAAAGGAAGTCAGGACAGGAACTCACACAGGGCAGGAACCTGAAGGCAGGAGCTGAAGGAGAAGCCATGGAGGAGTGCTGCTTACTGGCTTGCTCCTCATGGCTTGCTTTCCTATGGAACCTAGGACTACCAACCAGCCCAGGGATGGCCCCACTCACAACGTGCCCAGCCCTTCCTCCCACATCAATCACCAAATAAGGAAGTTCTCTACGGGGTCGCCGACAGCACAGTCTCACGGAGGCGTTTTCTCCAGTGGGGTTCCCTCCTCTCACAGACCGATAGCCTGTGTCAAGTTGACATAGAACCAGCCAGCTCACCTCCCACCCATTTTGAGACAGGGTCTTGCTCCCTGCTTTGTATGCCTTGAACTTCCTGGGCTCCTCTCCCCTTCCCATCTTTCTGAGTACTAAGATTACAGGTGAGCACACTACTCTGTGGGTTCTGGGGGTTCAATCCTCTTGCCTTACACCTGCCTGGCAAGCAATTGCCCCCTAAATCTTTTTTTTTTTTTTTTTTTTTGGTTCTTTTTTTTCAGAGCTGGGGACCGAACCCAGGGCCTTGCGCTTCCTAGGCAAGCGCTCTACCACTGAGCTAAATCCCCAACCCCGCCCCCTAAATCTTATCTCCCTCCCCACTCCTTTAGATTTAAGTCCTAGCTCAAGGATGCCGTTGAACTTCTTCCTCACCTGCTTCTAGCTCTGAGTTCTGGGACTGAGGCCTGTCCCACCACAGCCAGTTCACAGGAGTCTGGAGATCTAACTCGGGGCTTCATGGATACTAGGCAAGCACTCAACTCGGTGGGGATGAGCCCTCCCCCGCTCTCCGAATCCACTTTTGACTTTAGAGACAGCTTCCTAACTCCAGCCTGAATGAACCAGGCAGAACTATTCTCGCACGTGGGTGTTCTCTGCTGGATTCTGCTGTGAGCACAATTCCCAGGAAGTGTTTCCTGGAACCATACAGAAGGGCCTTGTGGACACAGGGAAGAGGAAGCTAATCACAGGACAGGATGTGGTAGGGTGGGGCTTGGAGAGGGTGGTGTTGGGAGGTCACGGTACTGTTGACACACACACAGTCAAGGGTCTATGTGCACATGTGTGCGTGTACAAGAGTGTAGAGGGAGAGGTCACCTTCTCTTGTTCTTCACCTTAGTTTTTGAGACCAGATCTCTCACTGAACCCAGTGCTCACCAGTTGGCTAGACTGACTGACAACGCCTGTCTCCCTCTCTGCTACAGTTAGGGACTATGTGAGGCTACACCCAGCTTTTTAGAATCTGATGTTAGGGATCCAAACTCAGGTCGTTCTGCTTACAGCAGGTCCTTGGATGCCTGAGGGTTAGGAGTGTGTGTGTGTGTGTGTGTGTGTGTGTGTGTGTGTGAAGGTTGTATTTTGTGTGTAGTGTGTGTGTATGTATGTGTGTTGTGTGTGTTCTGTGTGTGTTTATGTGTGGTGTGTGTCTAGTCTAGTTTGTGTGTGTGGGGTATGTGGGATGTATGTGGTGTGTGTGTGTGTGTTTAGTGTGTATGTGGTGTGTGTGTGTGAAGGGTGTATTGTGTGTGTAGTGTGTATGTATGTGTGTTCTGTGTGTGTTTATGTGTGGTAGTGTCTAGTGTGTGTGGGGGGGTATGTGGGATGTATGTGGTGTGTGTGTGTTTAGTGTGTATGTGGTGTGTGGGTAGTGTGTATGGGGTGTATGTGTGGGATGTCTGTGGGGGGTGTGTGTGTAGTGTGGGGGGGATGTATGTGGGGTATGTGTGTAGTGTATATGTGTAGTGTGTGTGTAGTGGGGGGCATGTGTGGGATGTATGTGGGGTGTGTGTGTGTGCATGTGTGTCCACATACTATTGTCCTTTTTAGACACATGAGGAAGCTGAGGCCCAGATGATTTTCCAAGTCCCACAGAGCATCATGACAGGCTGAAGGCAAAGCTACCATTTTCTGAATGTGGTCTTCACTGGTGGTCAGGGTCACCTCCATTTACAGACTCCTCCTCCCATCCTTACTCCCGTCCGTCTGTCTCCCCTCTCACTCACGCAGTTCCCATCTGCCCATTCACCTCAGAATCCACCCATCCACCCATCCATTCATCCATCTATCCATCATCTATCCATCCACTTACACACGGCCTCAATTCACTATCTCCAGACACACTCGCCCACCTCACATTCTACCCATCTGTTCCCCTATCCATCCACCTGTCCATCCATCCACCTGTCCATCCATCCATCCACCCATCCATTTTCCCAGGTGCCCACCCACTCACCACCCATCCACCCATCCTTCCCCACCTTTTGCCTGTCTACTTATGTTTCTCCCCACCCTCATCCATGCATTCTGATTTTATTTCACCACCATTCTGTGCCTCAATCCTGTGACTCCCATTCAGAACATGTCTTGGCGAGTGAGATGCTAATCCTGGACCTCACTGGATGGACACCACCTTCTCCCAGTTTCACACCCACTCTGCCTGGTCCCAGAGAAGCTACATCTAGGGGACGGGAAGTCCATGCAGCCACCTTCCCCAGCACACCTTCCTTGGGTGGGGACTGAACTCTGGTTTCCCTTTCTCTGAGGGGGGCACTGGACGCCTGAGAAGTTGGGTGGTTGTGATCATCGGTGTCCTGTGGGTGGACGGGAATCTTTGGGAGATATAGCAACCTCTGTCATAAAAGTGGTTAGAAAGCTGCAGGGAAGAGGGAGCAGGCAGGAGAAAGGTCAATTTCTTGGGGTACCCACCACATACCCCATAAGGCTGTTCCTCTCTTCATGACCCTGGAGCCCCGGCAATTCTATACCAGTGTTCTAGCCCCCTGAGCACTCTTCTCTGATGAGAGGGCTGAGGCTCAGAGAGGGCCAGCAACTTTCCCAAGGCCACACAGCTCTCACTACAGATCTGAACACCAGCTAGGCCAAAGTTTGGAGCCTTCCCCATATCTCCTCTCCCTAAATATGTCCCTTCAAGGTGAGGAAGGAGAAACTGCCCTTCTCTGCCTGTTGGGCAGCACTTAAAGCTGTATTTGGTCTATTAATGCCTGGCCCTCTTGGCTTCCAGCAGGGGTCCTGCTACTCAGCTCCTGGCCTAGCCTGGTTTTACCCCAGGCTTCAAAATGAGTCCAGGCCCAGAGCGGGGCTGCAGCTCTGCAAGCTGGCTGGGGAGGCACGAGCGAGGCTGTCAGCAGCGTTCCCTCGTCAGCGCCGGCCCCAGCCTCCCCGCTTAAAGATCGCCTCGGGCGCTCTCTTAAAGACGCGAATGCTGCTGCTGACATTTGGGAGATCCTGGCAGCCGATCAAACCCAAGCTGAAAATCGGAGCTGCGGGGAGGGGCGGGCACCAGGCGCGGGACCCGAATGCCTGGGCCTGCCAGGGCCAAGGGCGCCAGCGTTAGTGCAGGTCTTGGCTGAGGCTATACCTGCCCACTGGCCCAGCCCATCTGGGTGCTCTCCTGGAAGAGGACAGAGCCAGGGAGGAGGGAGGAAGGAGAAGGGAGGAGGGAGGAGGGAGGAGAAGGAAAAGGGAGGAAGATGGGGAAGAAGGAAGAAGTGGGGGGACAGCAGAAAGCCAGGAAGGAAGTGAGTGGAGGGTGTGGGTGGAGAACACCTAAACTTCCTACTTCCGCCCCAGTCACCCCAGTCATGAGCCCTGACAAATAACCAGGCCTCTCAGCCAAACCCAAAGCCCTGGGTGAAGAGTTAGGCTCCACACAAAGGGACGTAAGTCCCGGTGTATGTGTACAGTGTCCAGAGCTGTGCCCTCCAGAAGTAAGGAGGGAGTGGCTCTAGGGAAACTGAGAAACCAGAGGAAGGGTCAACACAGGACTGGCTGTCAACAAATATCGAGTTCCTTGGGTCACCCTGTCCTTGTGCAATGCCCATCCCCCCTACACTATACACTGTTCACCCAGCCACTCCTCCATGGATCTCTTCTATCTGCTGGGCGAAACAACGGCTCCTCTGCTCTCAGGCTTCTGTGTGTCTAACCCACTGTCTTCTCTGTCCTTGCCCACTAGTCCTCGGAGCCTAGCCATCCCTCCAGCAGCCACACCCCACCTATGTCCCGCAGGACCAGTCAGAGGGTATCTTTCCAAGGAGAAAAGCCAGTGCACCCCAGTGTGGGGGTCAGTGAAGTAGGAGACACCCAGGTCAGTGTGAGAGGGTGGGTGCTCTTAGAGGCCAGCCTGAATGCCCTGGAACATTAGAGAAGGCCAAGGGCCGGACCTTCAGATGCCTGATACCCACCCTCCAGAAGGGCACCATTCTGCTCTTGCCCCCTCACACCCCCCCCACTGCACTGTCAAGCACATGTGAAACACACACACACACACACACACACACACACACACACACACACACACACACAGCCACACAGATCCCTGTGCAGGCTTTGATTTCTATGGATTTGGGCCTTTGGGGACCAAAGCTGTACCTTCTTCTTGGTGTCCTGACCAATAGTACCTAAGGCTCAAAGGAGGAAAAGAGAGAGGGAGGGAGGGAGGGAGGGAGGGGAGAGAGAGAGAGAGAGAGAGAGAGAGAGAGAGATCTCCAGTACACCCACACAATCTCTTTCCCTTTGTCTCCCTTTTCAAACAGCTCCTTGTGTCCAGTGTCACCTGTACCTGTGGCTCTGCCCCCATCATGTTTCCATCATGTCCACTCCCACTCCCTGTGAAGCCTCTGGACACTGATTGTGGAGCAGACCTTCCTCTGCCCCTCCCCAGTCTCTGGGCCTGAACCCCCACACACCACTGTTCCTTCTGAAATATAACGTAGACAGCTATGTTCCCCCATTGCCCTCTGGATAGGGTCTTACACATCCCATCTTGGCCTGTGCGACCCTTCCCAAACTGGCCGATGGTTGACATCTCTGGGCTCCTGTAAAAAAAGAGTCCATCAAGTTCATGGCTTTCCACAGTAAATCCACAAAGCCATAGTCCCAGCTGAACTGCTGGGCGATCTTGGCCAAAAGCCCAGAAAATTCTGGAGTCTTCGACTCTCTGCTCATTCCTCCCCTTGACTCTACTTAGGCCCCATGAGCCTGGTCGCAATCCCAAGCTCTCTACGCCCTGTCTAACATCAGGCCCCCAGGAAGAGAAATATCACTACGGCTATAAGAATATTCTAGTTTCCCACCCCCAGACCTTTCCTGCTCAGTCTAGCTCTTTGTATGCGGTATTTGTGCCTTAAAACAAAGCCGACTGTTTGGCCTCTTTTTCTGCCTACAAAACGTTTTCACTCATTTCATGGCCGCAAAAAAATCTCCTTCCGGTCGCCACATTCTCAGAAACGCAGTCCCTGGCCCTGACTCAGAATTGGATTGGAGCTGGAGGCTGTCTCCCTGCTGGCTCCAAGGACAGGGTTTATCTGTTTGTTCCTTGACCTTGAGTGGAGAGCTGCTGCAGCCCAGAGAGGGTGCAGGAGCTGTAGATGGGCAGGAGCGAGCCGGTTGGGGACCACGGCTTCTGTGCTGTGCCCGGAGGGCCAGGCGGCTGACAGGGGAGAAGGCAGGCTGTGTGCATGGAACACAAGCTTCCTCTGCCCTCTGGGGAACCCCAGGCGGTGGGGTCTGCTGGACAGGGACACAAAGCAGGCACCCTTAGGGATGTTGGGGAGCTTGAGTGCTCCATGCAGAAGTCACCTGTGACTCTTTTGGACCCGAGCTACGCCTGGCTTTATGATGGAGGGGGACAGGCGACAGATCAGGAAAAGAAAGCCATCTTCCTCCTCTCACTCCAGTAGGGGAGAAGAGGGATGGTGACTGATGTCTTCTGATCACCAGGGTCCTTCCCCACGGTGAGGCAGACAAACAACTGGTGCTCACGCGGTCTATCAAGAGAGCCCATCCCCACTGCAAGACAACCTGTGCTCTCTCAGGGGTGAGGATGGGTGGGAGGGGAGGGAATATGGCTCTCGGTCCGCCCTCGGATTCCTCCATCGAGTTGGAGATGACCTTGATCAAGATCCTGATCCTCCTGCCTCCACTTCGGTGTGCTGGGATTACAAGATGAGTCACCGGTGGGTTTTCACAGTGCTGGGTGGTGTTGTAAAGATCTGTTCCATGGGGTCAAACCACCACCAATCCAACGCCCTGCCTCCTGGATGCCATGGTGTGTAGGCCACAGTGATGGCTGTGTGTTTGTTGATGTGATGGTATTGAAATGGGAAAGCCACATTTACAAGCTGACCCAGAGTGTGTCTCTGCCTACCTGCAGCCTTGACAGTCCTGAAGCCAGGTGTGTGACGCACTCTGGTATAGAGTGAGCCCCAGCCCAGTGAGACTGCGGTTCACACTGCACGCCCTCCCTCACATCTCACCCCAGAAAAATCAGAAAATGTTATTTCATCATTCTAATAAATGTTACTTTTTATTTACTGTTTATCGTGCAGAGGGATCTCCTGTATGATAGGTAAGCTACTGAGCCCCTAGCCAGAAACCATGTGGAGAAGCACAGACTGTGGTGCCTCAGTTTCCCCACCAACAAAATGGGATGAGCAACGACTTTCCTGACCTCCGCCTCCCGCATAATAAAATGACACATTCTAAGGGAAATGGCCAGGTGATGCCATCTCCTGTATGCGTGTGTGTGTGTGTGTGTGTGTGTGTGTGTGTGTGTGTGTGTGTGTGTGTTTGAGTGAGCATGTGTGTAAGCATGTTTGTGTTTCCATGTGTGTATCAGTGTGAGTACATATGTGTGCTGATGTGTGTGGAGACCAGAGGTTGATATCGGGTGTCTTCCTCAGTTGCTTACCACATTTTATTATTTACTTTGAAATTCTTTATGTGTATGAATAAGTGTTTCACCTTCATGCATGTGTGCAGTGCCCACAAATGTCAGAAGAGGCTGTCGGATACACTGGAACTGGAGTTACGGATGGCTGTGCAGCCATGTGGGTGCTGGGAACCAAACCCAGGTCCTCTGTGACAACAGCAAATGCTGTTAACTGCTGAGCATCTCTCCAGCCCCACAGCCTTACGGTTGAGACAAGGCCTCTCCCTGAACCTGGATCTTACTACCTGTCTGGGCTGGCTGCCAGTTAGCCCCAAAGATCCTGTTCCCTAGCCTCTGCCTCCCCAGTGCTGGGATCTCAGTGCTCCAACACACTTCTGTGACTCCCCAGTGCTGGGATCTCGGTGCTCCAGCACACTTCCTGTGACTCCCCAGTGCTGGGATCTGGGATCTCAGTGCTCCAGCACACTTCCTGTGACTCCCCAGTGCTGGGATCTCAGTGCTCCAGCACACTTCCTGTGACTCCTCAGTGCTGGAATCTCAGTGCTCCAGCACACTTCCTGTGACTCCTCAGTGCTGGAATCTCAGTGCTCCAGCACACTTCTGTGACTCCCCAGTGCTGGGATCTCAGTGCTCCTCCACACTTCTGTGACTCCCCAGTGCTGGGATCTCAGTGCTCCAGCACACTTCCTGTGACTCCCCAGTGCTGGGATCTCAGTGCTCCAGCACACTTCTGTGACTCCTCAGTGCTGGGATCTCAGTGCTCCTCCACACTTCTGTGACTCCCCAGTGCTGGGATCTCGGTGCTCCTGCACACTTCTGTGACTCCTCAGTGCTGGGATCTCAGTGCTCCTCCACACTTCTGTGACTCCCCAGTGCTGGGATCTCAGTGCTCCTCCACACTTCTGTGACTCCCCAGTGCTGGGATCTCAGTGCTCCAGCACACTTCTGTGACTCCTCAGTGCTGGGATCTCAGTGCTCCAGCACACTTCTTTGACTCCCCAGTGCTGGGATCTCAGTGCTCCAGCACACTTCTGTGACTCCCCAGTGCTGGGATCTCAGTGCTCCAGCACACTTCTGTGACTCCTCAGTGCTGGGATCTCAGTGCTCCAGCACACTTCTGTGACTCCCCAGTGCTGGGATCTCAGTGCTCCTGCACACTTCTGTGACTCCCCAGTGCTGGGATCTCAGTGCTCCAGCACACTTCCTGTGACTCCTCAGTGCTGGGATCTCAGTGCTCCAGCACACCAGTCTTTTCACCTGGATGCTGGGGATCTGAACCCATCGCTCCATGCTTACAGTAGGGGTATTTCACCCACTGAGCCTCTCTAGCTCTATCTATCACATGATCAACACTGTGAGAGACTGAGTCCTGCTAGGGGGCTGAGGAGACAGGGATGGATGGATGCATCCTCCTGTCTCCTCAGTTTTTACATTAGTGCAAGTGGCTCCTCTGTGACCACACCCAGACCTTGGTGTCTTCCCTAAGGTCTCCAGGACACTTCATGCATCGGTTCATGAATACCTGCCACCTACCCATGGTCTAAGGGGCATGGGAACCCAGTGGTTAAGGGTTGGGGCATAAGGCATCTTTGGGTTCAAATCCAATTAATAGCCAAGGGGGCCTTGGACAGGTCCCAGCAGCCTTGCTGAGAGCCATAGTGCTCCCAGGTGTCAGGAATGTTACAGATAACTTGCTCATCTGCAGAGAGAGCGCCCCTCCCCACCTTCACTAGCAGGTGGCTTGACACCTGTACCCAACAGGTGGCTCCTGGTAACCCCCAAGTTTCCCTGAGCATAAGGGAGAACAGACAACTCCTAGCTTGCCAGGGGTTCCTTGCAGAACAGAGGGATGGGCTGGAGGCTTCTGAATGCTAGAGGAGGGAGAGAGGGTGCAAAACCAACCATTAAGAGGCTTGGATACCGTGCCTCTCTGCTTAGACTCCCGGAAGCTGAGAGCGTGTCTCTGAGCAAAAGCAGAGTGGACTGCCCTCCCCGCACAAGGCTCTGGAAGCTGTTCTTCAGTTGGCTGACCCCAGGGTAAGTTCATTGGCTAAAGAACGTCTCAAAGCTGTGGTGTTGGGGTGTCTGCGGGCGGGGCTCAACCTGCCACGTGGAGATAGGACAGGCTTGGATAATTCTTATTACAATAGATAGGAACAATGACCAACCTACTTGCCATCTGCCATCTTGGTTGCCAATAGCAACGCCTCATTCCCACCCCCACCCCAATCCATACACAGGGTTCCTCCCCTTTGATCTGGGCTGGCCTGGAGCTGGTTCAGAACAGAGGACGCTGTAGCTGTGTCTGTCGTATGACTCCCTTATCTCAGTGTTTCTCCCAGGAGCTAACCACTCTTTTGAGACAGGGTTTCACTGTGTGGGCTGTCCTGAAAGTCTCTATGTAGACTAGGCTGGCCTTGAACTCACAGAAATTCACCTGCCTCTGCCTCCGAGTATTGGGAAACCTGCATCATCTCACTCCCTTGTGTTTTGGGAGTGGTCCCTCCAGATTTAACCCCTCAGGATTTGCCCTTCTGCTTTATTGATAGCATAGTTTCATTACTCTTGTGTCTTGATAAGGTTTGTTTATTGCAGTGCTAGAGAGGAACCCAGGGCAGGAGGGCCCTGTACGGAGCGCCATTCCAATCCTTAGTGGTTTCGTGGTCTCATCTTTAGTCTAGGCTACCCTCAAATGGGATCCTCTTCCCCCAGCCTGGGATGCCAGGCAGGTGACACCTAGACCCTGCAGCCTCAACAAGGGGTGTGATGACCACACAGGCATGACATTTTCCCAAGAGTGCTGCTGACCAAGCTGACTGAAAAGACATGCTGGCCGGCATGTCTTTGTCCTGTTGTTTTTCCTTTAGTCTAGAATATTCTTTATTGACTCTCCATGGGTGGCTTTGAAGAGTCTCTATGTATAGTTTAAAATTCACGGTTAGGCTTCTCCAACAATGCATTTCAGGGGACACAGATGAAGTTAAAATTAAAACTCTTATCTGCTCCAAGATCATGTCATGTGTTCCAAGCACAGATATGTCAGGAGTCTTACTAAAATGTCATTTGTCACTTGAATTTTGTAGACTCAGTTCACTGCCAGAGGGGCCAGAACGGTGCCTGCCTATTTGTCAGAAGATGGCCGAACTCCAGGCCTGGCCCTGGTGTAGGTCATGAGCTGTCAGACTGGAGGGGTGGGACCTGCCCCAGCTGCTCCCAGCTGGAGGTCTCTCTGCCTGCACCGCGTGTGTGGGACCCTGGACACTAGCGGCTGGGATTTCATTTAGTGGCCTTGAACACCCTGTATAGATGAACTCCTGATAGCCTCTACCTCCATGATGTCCCCAGTGCTGGGAAGACAGCGCCACCACTTCCATGTCCTGTTTACTCAGCACCAAGGAAGGAATCCAGGGCTTCTTAGGTACTGGCAAGTGTTCAGCCCTCTGAGCTGCATTCCTGGTCCTCTTTCTTTCTTCCTTCCTTCCTTCCTTCCTTCCTTCCTTCCTTTCTTTCTTTCTTTCTTTCTTTCTTTCTTTCTTTCTTTCTTTCTATTTATTCTATTTATGTGAGTACACTGTAGCTGTCAGACACACCAGAAGAGGACATCGGATCCCAAATAGCTGTGAGCCACCATGTGGTTGCTGGGAATTGAACTCAGGACCTCTGGAAGAGCAACCAGTGCTCTTAACCGCTCAGCTGTCTCTCCAGCCTGCCCTGAGGCCCTTTTACTGGTTAGTTATGTACACCAGCTGTACTCTCAACCCCCAAATCTAAAATTTCCCACATCCCCTTGACTTGCAATCAGGCTTCTTCCTTAGAAACACATTCTCCCTCCCTTTCCCTCCACGGCCCTGCAACCCCACCCCACACCCCCAGGGTCCTCCAGCGCCCCCAACCCCCCTTTGGGCCCTGCAGCCCTCCCTCCCTCTCCACCCCAGAATCCTGCAGCCTAACACAGCCCCCCCAAGCCCTGCAGCCCTTCCTCCCCACCAGGCCCTGCCCCCTAAACCTTGGTTAGCTGCTAAATAGCAGCCAACCCCCACAGCCCAGCCCCACAGGGATGGGGCTTCCCAATGGTCGGAAGTTAAGATCAAAGGCCAGCAGGTCTGTGACCATGCCTGCCAGCCATTCCTTTTCTCCAGCCTCTAATGAATGCTAAAGCCACAGAGGACTATCAGCTTGGCAATCCCTCCTTCCTCCCTCTCTCCTTGCCCCCCTCCTCCCCACCTTCCTTCTGAGACACTGTCTCTGAAGCCTAAGGTAGCTGGGAGTTTGCTGATTGTCTCTGGGTACCTGATCCTCTTGCCTGACCCTTAAGTCCTGAGATCATAATGTCCTCCAGTGTCACCCTAGTTTCTGTGTTACTGGGAACTGAGCCCAGGGCTTCGTGTATGCTAGACAAGCACTTTACCAACTGAGCCACATCCCCAGCCTTGTTTTGTTTTGTTTTGTTTGAGAGGAAAGATCTCATTTAGCCCAGGCTAGCCTTGAATTACATAGTCAGAGAAGACCTTGGACTTTTGGCCTTCCCGTTGCCACCTTCCAAGTGCTAGGATGACAAACATGCACCATCTTGCTCAGTTTTTGTTTGTTTGTTTTTGTTTTTCATTATTTGTTTTTTTTTTCAGCTTTGAAACACACACACACACACACACACACACACACACACACACACACAATCTCACTTTTTCAATGTTCATTGGTGTTTGGCCTGCATGTATGTCTGTGTGATTGGGCAAGAAGCTCCAGAACTGGAGTTACAGACAAGTGTGAATTTTGGGAATTAAACCAGAGTAGTCAATGCTCTTAACTACTGAACCATATCTCCAGCTCCAGGAGAACTCTTATAGCCAGGAGCTTTACTGAATATTTACTGTTGTGTAACACAGGCTACCAAACCAACTTTACGGCCTTCAGTAACTGTCTCCTTGTCATCTATTGTCTGTCCCCTGGAGCCCATGACACATACTTGGCCTACTATTTCTAAGTACCAGTTTCTGCACTGGTCAGCTTATGCTAGGTTATGCTACATAACAAACATCCCCTGGCTAAGAGTAGATTCCTATGATTAAAGTCTGTTAGCACCTCAGGTTTAGTATTGACTGTACTTTGGCTACCCTACCCACTGGTCTGCTCCACATGCACAGTCTCTATTCAGGGATCCAGGCAGTCCTTCACAGAGCATATTCTTCAGAGAAAAGCCCCAGCTGGTGTCAAATTGTGCTGAGCTTTTAAAGCCTCCATCATGCACCAGCATGCTCCTGCCTCTGGTTATGTTCCATTTTGTTACATAAGCACACATCAACTACTCCTGAGTTCATTTGTGTGTTTGTGTGTGTGTGTGTGTGTGTGTGTGTGTGTGTTGTTTGCTTAATATGCTTAGTATCATACTTTGTCATCCTTATCCTACAGGGTAACTAAGACCCAGAGAAATTAGAAAGGTGTATTGATAGGTCTGCTGAAAAATCACAATGCCCTCTGGGGGCAGAGTATGGACACACAGAGTGGTATGGTGAGAAATGTCCCTTGTAGCCTCATTTCTACACTTGGTCTCTTGTTGGTGATGCTGTTTGGGGAACTTAAGGAATCTTTAGGGAGTAGAAACTTACTGGAGGAAATATATCACTGGGGGCATGGCTTCGGAGTTTACAGCCACCCCCTGCCACTCTCTATACTTCCTGTGTTCAGCCAATATGTGATCTCTCCGCTTCCTGCTCCTAGACATTATGATCATCTACCCCTTTGGAACCAGAAGCTAAAACAAACTCTTCCTTAAGCTGCCTTTGATTATGGTATTTTATCACAGCCACAGAAAAGCACCTAAAACAAGTGTGTGTGCTACACTTAAACAGAGTGACAGACATGCACATGTAAACATGCATATGCACATACACTTATGTACACACATGTGCGCAGTTGTACGAATTTACAAGCAGATGTGCAGCCACATGAACACACATATGTGAATGTAAATGTCCACACAGGCACAGACACACACACACACACACACACACACACACACACACACACACATATACCACACTCTCTTTACTGAGGTGGCTCCCTGTGAACTTAGCAGTATGCTGAAGAGCCTGCTGTGGGTTTTTCTTGGACTCCTTGTGAGTTCTCAGAACTCCTGCCTGGTGAGATAGGTGTTGCCAATATTCACATATACAGACTGGCAAACTGAAGCTACTGGGAGTTTGGCTCCCAAGTAAAGCAGGCACTTCAAGCTTGGGGTTTCCTTCCTACTTCCTCTATGGGCCCGAGACCCCGAGAGATACTTCCTTCCCTGTAAAGGAAAAGCAGGGCAATGGGCATATCAGTAAGGAAAGAAGGGAAATTGGGGTGTTTTGCTCTGCCAGGGTCTGTGCATGCTGGAACACTGGAGGTCCCAGGAAATCCTCATCCCAAACCAGGACCTTAGGGAATAGACTGAGGTGGCCCTGGGTTCATGGAGGGGAGAGAGGGTGTTTGGAGGGCCCTTGCTCCATTCTGTTCTCAATCATGCTCCACCCTTTTCAGACTCGGTGAGCCGCCCTGCATAGCTCTGCCTGGGTGTTACCTTGAATTTGAGGGCCTTCCTTACCTAGGTGGACATCAAGGGTAGGTTCCTGCCATGCTTCCTTGCCTGAAGCCATTTCTCTCATTCTGTTCTGGCTCTAGGAAAATCCTAGCCAACCTCTTGCTTATGAAAGGGGAGAAAGTTCCCCAGAGCGATTTGCCCTCTCCCTTGTGCCTGCAGGGGTCCTTGATGGCCCTCATGGCCCCTCCTGGAAGAGACTAGCCTGTGCTCAGAGGCTTGGGGGTTAGAAGACAAGTTTGGCATAATCTGTATGGCCCATCTACTAAGGATCAGGTACCGCATGCAGATATGCATGACCAATGGAACATTACGTAACTATAAACAATACAGTGAAATAACCTGCCACACGGAAGCCATAGTGTTAGCTGATTCTCCTATAAATAAGGCTTTTTAAGTGTTCAGATGGACAGGAAAATTCCAGTCTCTACTGTTCTCCCATCTTCCCCAGCATGGGAACCTTCCAAGGGCTTGGGTGGGACTCACCTAAATTAGGACTGAGAAGCTCCTGAGAGACACTTCCTGTCCTGGGAAGGAAGAGCAAGACTGATAGTTTACATCAGTAAGGAAAGAGGGACATGTTAGGTGTTTTGCTGTGCTGGGCACTGTGCATGCTGGAACACTGGAGGTCCTAGGAAGTCCTCATTCCATCGGGGCCTCGGGGAGTAGACACTGTCATCTTTTCCTGGGGGTCTGTGTCTCAGCCAAAGGGTCTCCTTGGAGACAGAAGCCCCATGAAGCGACAGAGACTGAAGGCAGGGGACAAAAAGAGTGGGGCTGGATAGGTTAGATGCAGAGTTGACATCCTCGGCAACTCGGCAGACCTGGTTGCCCAGCCTTGGCCAACCCGCTTCCCCGGGAGGTGGCTAACATGCCACGTGAAGGTCAGAGAAGGGACAGTGGGTAAGGTCACCGAGCTGGAGAGCTGTCCTTCTGCCAGCTCCCTCTCCATTTCCTGAGGTGCTGTGTACTGCAGACACCCTCATCACCAGCCTCCCTCCTGGTCTCTGTCTGCCATTGAATGACCTTGGCCTTGCCGATCTCCTGAACTCAGTCTCAGGGCTCAGTGTCCGAATCTGCACAAGGAGGTGCTTGTCCCTCCGTGCCCTGAGCACATTTTAGGCTCGAGGGGAAGAGGTTGGCAGGAGTCTCCCGAAACCGGGGCAAATTTTGGGGGAACCAGGATTGCTTTATGGGATAAAATGCGGTGCCTCAAGATAACCCTCGCCAGCACCCTGCACTCAGCAGGCCCATCTGCCACCCAGAGCCCTGGCAGTGGAGGGGCAGTCCCGGGCGCGGACCGCTGGCCTCTCCCCACCGGATCCAGAAGGGCGGTGGGAGCCGGAGATGTAAATGCGCTCAGCCTCCTTTCTTCTAAACGCCGAAACCAGCCTTGACAGGCTCTGAAAATAAATGGCACCGACTCGCTGGGATTTCAAATTCCGTGATTAAGGGCTGAAGCAAACACTTTCCCTCCCTCCCGCCCGCCTGCCGCCCTCCCTCCGTGGGCTGATAGCGCTGGCGGCCGGGACAGCTTCTTGCGCGCCTGCCAGCAGCTCCGATAGCAGCCGCCAGCGCGCCGCTCCGGGCTGTTTATCAGCGGCTCTCACGCCGCTTCAAATCCCTGCCCCGCCTGCACGCGCGCCCGCGGGCACTCACTCACTCACACCGGCGCTAGCATGCACACACCTGCACGGATGCACACGGCCGTACAAGCACGAGGCTCGTGTGCACAGAAAAGGCATGCATGTGTGCACACAAGGCACCGTGCATGCATGCGTGCACACTGGCCCACTTGCATGTGCACACACACTCAATACACGCACATTTGCAAAAGCACCATGCATGCACGCCAGCCCACATGCATGCAGATGTGCACACAAGGCACCTGCAGGTATGCACACTGGTGTGCACATTCAACCCCAAGAGAAATTTCGCTGAGGAGGGCTGCAGAGTTGAGGGAGAGGAGAGGAGAGGAGAGGGAAGGGGGGAGAAGAGGAGGGCAAGAGGAAGCTGGGAGAGACTCTGAGCTCATGGTTGGTTGGATACCTTGGAGGACCAAGTCCAGGCAGCTGCAATGTAACAACATTCCCCAGCCTCCCTCCCTGTGCGTCTGACTGCTGGAGCCACCCAGTGATTCTGAGCTCCCCTGACCTCCCTCCTCCCTCCTCCCAGCTGAGATTCTGTGACTGGGGTGGTGGTGGTGGTGGTGGTGGTAGTGCTGGTGCTGGTGCTGGTGCTGGTGCTGGTGCTGGTGGGAGGTAGTCTCCTGCTAGCCTCTAAACTAGGACGTCCTGGCTGCTAGGAGACAGGCCATCTTTGTGCGGTTTAGTCTGAAATCTAGGAACTTGCACAAGATGTTCGCCATGGGCACCAAAGCTGTGCACCTCCCAGGGATCCCTCAGCAGAGCTGTAACCTTCCCTCAGAGGCAGTGCTGACAGGTGACTCCCCAGCTCCCTGATACTGTAACTATCGTATCAGTGATGCCAGCCCCCCAAGCCCCACACCCTCATCACCCTGAGCAAGACTCTGCTGCTGTTCCTGGGTGTTGGAACTGGGTGCCAGGTGGAGGAAGTCCCCCTGCACAGTGGCCACTCCCATCTCACCAGGAGTGACACTTGACTCACTCAGCCTGGGTGACCTCTGGATGTAGAAGCCTATGACGTCCTCGAATCACCAGCTGCACCCCCACTGGAGGAGCAACTGACAGACAGCAGGGATCCTCTTCAGCTCCCATCAAAGCCTGTCCTTCCCTTAGGGAGCTAATGCGGCACTGATCTGAATCATGCCCACTCCACACCGTTTTATAGAAGGGGAAACTGAGGCTGTGAAAGCAGAAGCCACTTGCCCGAACTCACCCTATGTGGACCGAGTCAGACTCCAATTGACCTCATTTTACCCCAAAGATGTCACAGAAACTCAATTTTGTTTTGTGTGTTGGAGATGGACCCCAGGCATGTGCAAAATCCCCATAAACATTCGGATTCCAGTGAGGATCTATGAGGACCTGGGGAGCCGCTTTTTTATTTGTTTTTAATTTTATTTGTGTGCACATGTCCTGTTTGTGTGTGTGTATGGGAGGCCAGAGTCCAGTCTTGCTGTCATTCCTCATTAGCTCTCTATGTATTTATTGCTTTTGCTTGGTTGGCTTTGGTTTTCTGAGACAGGGTCTCTCTGTGTGGCCCTGGCTGTCCTAGAACTCACTCTGCAGACCAGGCTGGTCTTAACCTTAGAAGTTTGCCTGCCTCAGCCTCTAAGTGATGGTATTAAAAGCATGTGCCACAACCACCCAACTTTATTATTATTTAAATGTTTATGTGTGTGTGTGTGTGTGTAGAGGGTGTTGGATCTCCTGGAGCTACAGTTATGGGTGGCTGTGAGCTGCTAAAGTGCCTGACTCTTTACATAGGTACAGGGATTTGAACTCTGGTCCTCAAGCTTGCAAGCTGAGCCATATCCCCAGAGCCCAGTCACCTGAGTCTTGAAGCAAAGTAATCCCAAACTGAGATTGGGCTGTCCTCTCCCTCAGGTGATCCAGGGTAGGGTCAAAGAGCCAGCTCTGCCCTTTGAGAACCTCCAGAAACAGAACCCCGGAATGCAGGGAGGGAGGAAAGGCACATTCTCAAGATCACGAAGCAGGGCATTTTGTGAGGACGCATGCTCCCTCATCCCTCTGCCACAGATAAGATGCTCCAGGGACCTGGTAGCCAGGCTGAGAGAATAAAAACTCCCACCACTGCAGTGAGTTTCTACCTTGCCTTCTTCCTCCAATCCTCTCCTCTCTCCTCCTCTTGTTCCTCCTTCCCCTCCTGCCTCTCCTCCCCTTCTTCCTCCTCTTTCTCCTCTTCCTCTTTCCCCTCTTATTATTTAATTTTATAATATGTGCAGGTGTTTTGTCTGCATGTATGCTAACACACAGTTCTGTGTGCCTGATGCCACAACGACCAAAAGGTGTCAGACTCCCTAGAGCTGAGGTTCCAGGTGGTTGTGAGCTGCCATGTTGGTGTTGGGAATGAAACCGGATCCTCTGGAAGAGCAGCCAGTGTTCTTCACCACTGCACCACCTCTCCAGCCCCTCCTTATTTTTTATGACAGGGTCTTATGTGGTCAAGGCTGGTCTGGAACTCAATTGTAGCTGAGGATGACTTTGAACTTCTGAGCTTTGGGTGCCCAAAGAACAGAGTCAGATTCAGCTTCCCACCCATGAAAATACAGATGGTTAGAACTTACCCACTGTTCTTAGAGCTCCCAGAGTCCTTGAGGGTTACCCCACACTGGGAAAACAATGGCTTCTCTTTGCAGACAGCAGGCAGGAGCTTTCTTGGGACTGCTGAGTTATCCTTGGAGACAAGACAGACTACTAGAAACCCTGGTGACACAGGAGAGTTTGTCGTCCCATTCAACTGCACACTGTGAGCAGAGGAAGAGAAGCAGGTCCAGACAGCCAGGGGTACACAGGAGATCTGCAGATGGGCAAGGAAGGCACAGCCATGACATCATTGCTGAGGCTTGCCTGACCCAACCTGTGTGACCTCTCGCACACAAGTTCCATGCCTCCGGTCTCTGGCCTGCCTCTACTCTAGGACCCAGACAAGCTTAACACTTAACCTCTCAGCATCTCTTGCAGCTAGGGTGGCCCAGCTCTGGGCAATGGAAGAAAGGCAGAAGAAATTCCTTCCTGAATCTAAAAGTAAAACTTTCCTAGAAAACAACTGTCACATTACTCCTTTTATTTTTTTCCGAATAGAATGTGGATGTAGTAGCAAAGGTGAGGCAGCCATATTAATACTAAGAGGATAAAAGCCAGACACATCGGCTGGTAAAACAGGAAGCCAGATGAGCCTGTATCTTTTGTACCAATGCTGTCCCACCTCAGCCTGTACACACACAGGAAACCCTGTTCACTTAAACTATCTGTAGCCCAGCAAAAGACCTAGGAGACTCACCAATCTTAGGGCCAGAGGGAGAATCCTGGACCTTGCAGATTACACTGGAAAAGGAGTTAAAAGGCTCAAATTAAAGGGCTGGAGAGATGGCTCAGTGGTTAAGAGCACTGGCTGCTCTTCCAGAGGTCCTGAGTTCAATTCCCAGCACCCACATGGTGGCTTACAAACATTTGTAACTCTAGTTCCAGGGGATCTGATACCCTCACACAGACATGCGTGAAGGCAAAACACCAATGCACACAGAGGCAGAGGCAGGTAGATCTCTGTGAGTTCAAGACCAATCCTGTTATCTGATCGATCTATCTATCTATCTATCTATCTATCTATCTATCTATCTATCTATCTATCTATCTATCTATAGTTGAGTCTTGATTTTCAAGACAGGCTTTCTTTGTATAGCTCTGGTTGTCGTAGAACTTGCTGTGTAGGCCAGTCTGGCCTTGAACTCCTAGAGATCCACCTGCCTCTGCCTCCCAAATGCTGGGATTAAAGAAGTGCTCTACCAGTGCCCAGCACCACTATATTTTTGAGACAAGGTCTTCTGTTGAACCCGGAGTTCACTGGCTCAGGCAGACTGGCTGGTCAGCGAGACCCAGGGATCCTCTTGCTTCTGTGTTCCTGTCCCTGGCACTACAGGAATGCACCTTCACACCTGACTTTTCACATGGTGCTGGGGATTGAACTCAGTCCTCCGTCACGTTTGCACAGCAGTCAGTCAACCCACTGAGCCATCTTGCCAGCCCCTGATGGTGGAACTTTTCATGTCTGTGGGGTTTTGTTGTATTTTGGGCCAGTTTTGTAGCCATTGCTATTAAAGTTTATTATTAGTGCATGTGCATATTTATTATGTGTGAGTGCACACAAGCCATGGTGCACATGTGGAGGTCCGAGGACAGCTTGGGGGAGTTGGTTCTCTCCTTCCACCCTGTGGGTCTCCGTGGATAGAACAAGGCTCTGCTGCAGGCATCGTTAGTTTGTGACTGAACCATCTCACCAGACCTAGTGCATTCTGCTTTTCTGAACGTCCTTCTCCAAAGAAACAAATGAACAAAAAATTCCATTGCATTGTTGTAACCAGTCCGGGGCAGTTAGTACGGGCTGCTAGGCTCTGAGCAGGCAGGTAAATGATGGGGGATGGGGGTGGGGGATGGGTGGTCCTGGGACAGCAGCTGGCCCCCCGTAGGGAGGGCCCTGCTCTGCTCCTACACTTACAGACACCGCCTGCTGACACATCACTCTGGGAGGAACAGCAAGTCCCGGCTCCCCAGGAGGCTCAGTACGTTCAGTGCCTGGATTGTGGAAGGGCCTGTTCTGGACCTTGGTGGGCGGGTCAAGTACATCCACCTGCCCCCAGGCGGGCAGCTTGGTAGGTCCGTGTTGTGGGCAGCCTCCCAGGATATTGATCCCAACCATCTGGGAGATGGTAGGGGACTGTAGGAACCCATGGGAAAGTCCAGGTCATCTCAGAGCTCTGCCAGAGGTCCAGGAAGCCCTGACATTTCTTCTGCCGCAGTGAGAGGAAATTGGTGACACTGGAGAGTCCCGCTTGGTGCTGAAGCAGGGGAAGAAAGCCAGGCTGTGCTCACAGCATTTTAAACCCAGAGCAAGCTCAGCTCTGCTCTAATGGGCAGATGAGCAGCAGAGGCAGTGCAGCATGGGTGTAGGAAGGGGGCTGCAGGGTGGGGGGTGGCAGGGCAGGGAGCTCAGCCAGACCTCCTTACCTGGCCATCCTGGGCCTCACCTGTCCTTGGGGACTCCAGCGAGTGTTTCCAAGCAAGGGCAAGAGGCAGAGTTTCTGGGCTGCATCTGGAGGTCACACCAGTGAGTCCCGTGGGAGGCTTTCACAGTCCTGTGAAAGAGCACTGGAAATAGCTCTGGGTCCTACCAGGAGGTCCTACAGCCCTCCCTTTGCTGGGGATCATCAGCAGAGGGGTACCCTGTCTTCTTAGGTGAGGCCCAGCTGTCCTACAAGGACAGCCAAGGCTGGCACCTGACACGGTTATGTCCCGCCTCATCCTCCCACTTGGCTCTAGCTCCGGGCCCAGCCTGTGTTGACATTGTGTGAAAGATGCGGCTATTGGAGTTTCTGGCATCAGGCTGGGTGACCTTGAGCATGTAGCTTGCCCTCTCTGAGCCTCACATTCCTTCCTTTCCTGAAGACAGATGCCTGTCCAACATGCCTGGAAACCAGGCATCGAGTAGACCATAAGCAAAGCTCTGGCCTACCATTTAGAGCGACAGCTAACTTCTTCTAGAAGTTTCCAGCACTTCCTATCAGGCAGACCTCCTGGGAGCTGCGTCCAGATCTCCAAAGGTCCGGGGAAAGATGGGCTTCATTTGCAGCAAGTGTGTGCTTGTGATGTGCACGTGCGCGCAAGGGTGTGTGCGAGTGTATTCGGAGGTGTTTGCATTTTAAAGGAATCAGGCCGCTCTGCGGTCGGTCACGGGCTGGTGGCTGCTGATGGGGAGGGAGTTTAGAAGGGCGTTAATCACAAAGGGAACACACAAGCCAGGGGAAGCTGGTAATTGAGGGCGCTGGTGAAGAGAAAGCTGGGAGCCCAGTGTCTCAGGCCCACTAGACCTGCTGCCCTCATGCTGTCCTGGGACCAGGGACAGCAGGCAGCGAGTGAAGGAAGGGCAGGGAGAGAGGAGCCATGACGGGCCTGGGGAGAGGCCTGTGGTAGGAGCCTCTGTCTCCTTGCTGTTGGAGGAACTGGCGTTGAGTCCAGGGTGAGTTCTCTGTTTCCTTGCCTGGCCTGGATGTCCCTGCTCCCTGAGGCATGAGGTAGGGGTGTCTTAGAATTCACGCTGAGCAAGACTTATGCCAATTTAGTGTGAGTGTGTGTGTGGTGTTGCACACATGGGTATGCACGTGCCATAGCACACAAGAGGAGGTCAGAAATAACCTTTGGAAGTTGTTCTTCTGTTTCCACTGTGTGGGGTTTAAGGATTGAACGCAGGCCTGCAGGCTTGGCCACAAGCACCTTTAATGGCTGAGCCATCTCGGTAGCCCCCGGTTCTTATTTTTTACAATGATCTCGTGTTCCGTTTGTCACCCACACGGCCACTTTCCCCCCCCTCTTTTTCATGGAAGTTGCTGGCAGCTGTGGAAGTGCAGCCCAGTGGTGAAATCCACCGAGCACTGTGAGGCCCTGTATTTGACCTCCAGCTCTGGGGTAGGGGTGGGAGCAGAGCCGGGAAGAAGAGGGAGGGAAGGAGGGAGGGAGAGGACCAGGTGGAACAATGCACATCTGTCATCCCAGACTGAGACAAGAGGATCAGGAGTTCAAGGTCAGCCAGGGACACTAAGGAAGTTTGAGTCCAGACCAAACTACATTAAGTCCTGTCGCAAAACATACTTGCTGGCTGGTTTTATGTCAACTTGACTCAGCTAAAGTCATCTTAGAGGAGGGAACCTCAATTAAGAAAAGACTTCTACAAGATTGGCTGTAGGCAAGTCTGTGGGGGCATTTTCTTAATTAGTGGTTGATGGGGGGAGGGCCCAGCCCATTGTGGAGGGTGCTATCCCTGGGCTGGTGCTCCTGGGTACTGTGGGAGAGCAGGCTAAGCAAGCCGTGAGGAGCAAGCCAGCAAGCAGCATCCCTCCATGGCTTCTGCATCAGCTCCTGCCTCCAGGTTCAAGTCCTGACTTCCTTAGATGATGAACAGCAATGTGGAAGTGTGAGCTAAACAAGCCCTTTCCTCCCCAACTTGCTTCTTGGTCATGGAGTTTCATTTCAGCAACAGAAACCTTAACTCAGAGACAGAGAAAAAACCAGAAACCTAGGACCTTAGCTCAGTTAGTGGAGTGCTTCTCTAGCATGCGCAAAGCCCTGGGTTCTGCCCCCAGCACTGGGTAAGCCAGTAATATCACACGCCCATAATCCTTTGAATGTGGAGGCAGGAGGATCAGTTCAAGGTCATCCCCAGCTACATAGCGAGTTTGAAGGCAGCATGAGATACACAGGCTATCTCAAGAACAACAATAAACAAATACGTAAACGAGGAGTAAGGTGAGGTCTGTTTTATGTTGCCGCGGACTGGAGAAGTGCCCATAAACCGACCACACTGAAGAAGCAAACAGAATGTCAATAGCTTTCTCTTCTCCAGGGCTGGATTTGGCTCTTGAATGCATTTAGCAGAACATGGGATTTTCAGTCCTGTGACAAGTCAGGATTACAGCTAAGAAGCTAGGGCTCAGGGTGGGACAGCTCTGGCCTCGCTGTCATTTCAGGTCCCCCAGCCACAGACGAGCAGAACCAGGTCCATTGCTGAAGGGAGTGTGCAATGGCCACCTGGTTATCCTCAGTCACGTGTTGGACCAGGAACACTCCAACTTCTCTTTGGCACACAACTCTGAAAATCATGTCACTGGTCCTGCCGGGTCCCTGAGGGAGGCACCTAGCTGCTCAGTAAATCCTGGAGGAATGAGTGAGTGAGTGAGTGAATGAATGAATGAATGAATGAACGAGTGCACATCCCAGTTGCTCCCTGCTCTGCTTCTTGCTGATTCTCCACTCTCATCAGAATCTGGAGAGGCCCACCCACTAGGGAGAGCATGATATGGAGGCGTTCTCCTAACCTGAAGGACAGTGCGAGCCAATCAGCCAGTCTTGTGGCTGTTTCCAGGGTCACCTTGCTCTTGGCCCTTCTGTCCTGTGTGACCCTCGACAGAGCCTCCTAATGGGTAGGCGTCACCCTTTAACTCTTCCAGGCTGTGCATGTGGAAATGAACCCCATATCTGTCCTCAGTGTCTCTGCTTATCTTCCTGGGCTGGATCCCCTGAATTGCTCAGAAGGTGGGAGCACTAGGGAGAGGGTGGCACTCCAATAAGTGCTCTGGGTGGCGAAGTCCCTGCTGGTCTTCAGCTCCTCTTGGGGCTGTGGCATTGCTGTACCTCCCAGGGGTGGAGGTGGCAGCCAGTGACTTGCTAGTGGCTGCAGCAGGAGTGAGCAGGCAGGGAGGACGATGGAGTCCAGGCACGTCCTGATACCAATTAAGGCAACCCTGGCACACAGGGGGCCTGGAACGGCATTTATCAGCCAGCCGGGAGGGGCTCGGCGAGCTGTCCTCTGTTGATAGATTAGACAGCACACAATTAGGTTTCAGACGCTGCTCGCCTGTGCCCCCCTCCTCCATTCTCTGCAAGGCACAGTGACAGAGCCCTACAGGGTCCCAGCAAGAATCATAAAGGGAGACCTTGCAGGTCCCTTCCTGTCCCACTCATGGTTTCTATTGGGCCAGGAGTGGGCTGATCTGGAGGCCACGGAAATGTGGGTGACTGTGGCAAAAGTGGTCTCCATCATTGAACAAAGGGTGAGCACAGGATTCTTCCCCGGGTCCCAATCTTCAGAAATAGCCACTGCCCTTGGCCAAGTTCCTTTGGTCCCCAGTTCCTTGGGAGGGACACGTGCAGCAGTCACAGGAAGCAGAGGAAACATCCAAGCCTCTGTGAAGTCTTTCACTGCTGATGTCCTGGGGCAAGGCAAGGCTACCCCAACAAGGTTGACTGAACCCTTGGCTGGGGACCCGAGTCAGCTGTCATGTTGGCTGAAGGCCCCAGCCTGGTCTCACTGGGTGGGCTTTCCTCTCTGATTGATTGAAGCAGACCACCTGCCTGGCCCTGTCCTGTTGGCAGGCCAAAGTCCTACCAAGTCCCACCTCCTCACCCCACCTCCTCACCCCACCTCCTCACCCCTCCCTCACCCCCCACCGCCTCACCCCTCACCTCCTCACCTCTATCTCCTCACCCCCCACCTCCTCACCCCTCCCTCACCTCCTCCCTTACCTCCCACTTCCTCACCCCTCCCTCACCCCCCCCACCTCCCCCCCCCCCCCCCCCCCCCCCCCCCCCCCCCCCCCCCCCCCCCCCCCCCCCCCCCCCCCCCCCCCCCCTTCCCCCCCCCCCCCCCCCCCCCCCCCCCCCCTCCCCACCCCCTCCCCACCTCCCCCCTCCCCACCCCTCCCTCACCCCTCTCTCACCCTCCACCTCCCTCACCCCCCACCTCCTCACCCCCCCCTCCCCTCACCTCCACCTCCTCACCCCACCTCTTCATCCCTCCCCACCCCACTCACCCCCACCTCCTCACCCCACCTCCTCAACTCCATCCCTCACCCCTCACCTCCTCACCCCCTCCCTCCCCTCTACCTCCTCTCACCCCCACCTCCTCACCCCTCCCTCCACCTCCTCAACCCCCTTCCTCCACCTCTACCTCCTCATCTCCCCTCACCCCCCCCCCTCAGCCCCCCACTTCTTACCCCCCACCTCCTCACACCCCCCACCACAACCACATTGTCCTTAGCCTCAGCACCAACTCCCCCTGCATTCTAGGGAAAATGTAGATTCTGCCCCAGAATGGCTGACCCTGACTTTGTCTCCTGCCCAGATGCCCTACCCACATCCACTTCAGGTCTCCAGCTTCAGCACTGACCCCTCCCCCAGACTCATGACTTCCTTAACACTGGACTCTGCAGTGACCTTGTCCGGTTAGTCACTTGGCTGATGTCACCCATCTCTGTCTCCTGTCATGAAATCCCACGGGGCAGGGACCAGTGCCTTTTGCTCATCCTTCCAGCATCTGCCACTTATGGGGGGCGTGAAGACACAAGGCCCATGCCTGGGACCTGTTGCAGGGCGTTCTCAGGACCTTTCTGTCTGTCTCACCTGCTCCACCTGGAGCCTGCATACTCCCTGCTGCCCCACCCCTAGCCTCAGCTAAGAAGCCATTCCTCCTGAGGGCTCCTAACTGCCCAGCTAGATCTGCCCCTCCTGAGACAGATGGGAGCCTAAACGCCACTGAGCCAAGATGTCTGGTTTAGTTGGTGGTATCATCCAATGATGTGGGCTCTTGGGATTGTCTCATTCACAGTCTCTGACACATAGTAGGTCTCCATGAACACCTGACAAACTCCCTAACAGAGTGCCTGCCTTGGCATTGGCTGGGTCTCCCATCTGCCCACAACTCTGAGTGTTCAAGAGCTGGGGTGGACATGACCAGTCCCAGGGCCGAGGCCAAGTGACTCAATGCTCTGGGGACACCTTCAACTGACTGGAGCAAAGCCTTCTGGGAGAAACCATATTTTGAAGGACAGGAAGCTGGGCTGGAAACAAAAATGCAGAATTCTTCTGTATTATTAATGAACAATTGTGTCTTTAAACAGGTTCACAGATTTGCTTCTTCAATGCCCCTACCAACCTCATTTTCTCTGTGCCTCAATTTCCTCATCTGTATAATGGCCACATAATGGTATCTCCTTCATATGGAAGATAAATACCTTTAAAATGCCCAGAGCAGGGGCTGGAGAGATGGCTCAGTGGTTAAGAGCACTGAATGCTCTTCCTGAGGTCCTGAGTTCAAATCCCAGCAACCACATGGTGGCTCACAACCATCTGTAATGAGATCTGATGCCCTCTTCTGCTGTGTCTGGACAGCTACAGTGTACTCAGATATAATAAATAAATAAAATATTTTTAAAAATGCCCAGAGCAGTGGCTAGTATAAAGAAAGAAAACACTGTCTAAACAGTTTATAAGTGAGATTGGGGGTTGAGAGTTGGGAGTTAGGGGTGAGTCCAGGAGGTTGGCCGAGGTGTATCTCCCCTGTTCTGGATTGTGAAACCTGTGGACTCTTAGGAGGAGCAGGCATGGCACACAGGTGCAGGGGTGGGGAATGCCGAGTCCCTTCCCCAGCCAGTGCACCAGGCAGATAGGTCTCTGAAGAACCATGATGTGGCTTGTGAACCCCCAATCTTGACATAATCAGGATTCCCCCCTAAAGTCCCTGCACTCTGCAAACTCTTAAGTGACCCTGGCTATGGCAAGTTAGGTGGGGGCAGGGTGCCAACACGCTCAGGGCCACAGTTTCCACATCTGTAGGATGGGGTTGTTGATGAGCACAGCCACAGGCCCCAGTATTGTGGAAGGAAAGCGGGCATCCCCAGGTCCAACCTGTCTCCCTAGGCACCAAATGCTGTAGTGATAAGGACAAGGTCAAAGGTCAAAGGTCAAAGGCCAGGGAGGCCCATGCTGCTTTCCATGGGTTCCCTTGGCTTTAGCTTCCGTTGTATTGCTATGATAAATGCCAGACCAAAAGCAGCTTGGGGAGGATAGGGTTTATTTCTGCTCATGGCTTACAGTCCACTGTGAAGGGAAGTAGGGGCAGGAGCTGAGGCAGAGGCCGTGGACAAATGCTGCTTTCCGGCTTGCGTCTCCTGGCTCGCTCAGATATTTTTCCTCTGTCACCCATCCCTGCCCTGGAGTGGCGCTGCCCACAGCGTGTGAACTCTCCTACATCATCTCTCAAGAAAATGCCCCTGCAACCTTTACAGGGTCGTCCTGCGGAGGAGTTCCTCACTTGAAGTTCCTCTCTCAGGTGAGCCCAGCTTGTGTCACATTGATAAAAGACAAAACAAAACAAACAACAACAACAACAACAAACCCAGGACACCAGGGCACAGCTGCCTCCTCCCACAACACCTGTCTTCGCCCCTCCTTCCTGCTACCTCAGTCCCCGGGAAGGAGACATATCAGCAAGGCCTATGCCCCAGGGCCTGGTGTCCCCTCTTGGACTGAAGGTGGGGAGAGGTCAGCCCTGCTCACTCCCCTCCCATGTTACCACACCACCTTTAGAGCCTTGGTGAAGCCCTTTATTAAGAAATTGGTCGGGGTTGGGGATTTAGCTCAGTGGTAGAGCGCTTGCCTAGCAAGCGCAAGGCCCTGGGTTCGGTCCCCAGCTCTGAAAAAAAAAAAGAAAGAAATTGGTCAACTTCCTGCAAATTAGGAAAAACACTATTCCCATTACGGGCCAATCAATGGCCCCGCCAGGAAGACACAGCCAGAAACCCGTCACCTTGTTCTAGCACCATACCCCGAGTTGCACCAAGATGCAGCAGGGTCCAGACCTGGTGAAGTGATCAACAAAAGGTGAAAGCACCACATTTGCATAAAATTCCATCTTATCGACAGCCTGAACCCTAACCCGAGCTCTACTCCATTGGGACTTAAAGGTGTGTCGGGACACCTGCGCCCTGCACAGTTGACCTTTGCCCCATCCTCACCAGCACAGTGAGGCTCAGAGGGGTTAGGTAACACACCCAAGGCCACACAGCCTGTTGCTCACACCTTAACTAAGAAAAACTCCTGTCTTCAAGGCCCAAGGTTTTCCATTTCCTGTGGTCAAAGTCAAGGCCTTTGGGTCCTCTCTTCTGGAGGATGAAGGACTGGGGACAGAGCACTTCCTCTGCAGTCCTGGGTTGACTACCTCCCCTTTGAGGGGAGCTCCCGGTGCCTGTCCATCAAACCAGAGGGCTGTACTCACTGCTCCTGCATTGCTCAACCCCAGCATTCCGCCTGGGATCTAAGCTTGAGTCCTAGAGGGAGATGTGGTGGGGACACGGAGCTCTGTGGCCTCAGAGCAGCAGGCCCTCAGCTGTACCTATGGGCAGCTCAGATCTGCACACAGGACTGGCTGGAGAGGAAGTGAGAAGGCGTAGGCAGCTGGTCTCACCCAGCCCCCATTCCACCTCTCCCTCAGAGCATCTCAGAAACGGGTCTCATTTCAGGACTCCACAGCAGCCCAGGTCTTGAGAGAACTCTGCCTTCTCTCTCCTCCCTAAATATTCTAGAACAGGGTTTGGCTTGGAGCTTCCGTCAGCACCCATTGCTCCTGGGTTCCAGGTTAGTGCTGAGGCTTTTTCCAGGACCTCCACAGATTCCCGCCTATTAGGCTCTGCCCACTCACCTCTGTTTTTCCCCTCAGTAAGTTGACTTTTTTTGCTAAGGAACCCACATGGACCCAGGCAACCTCAGAAAGTGCTGCATGACCCCTGGCCCCACCCACCCTGTCCCACCCCTTCTGTCTTCCAGCCCTTTGGGGCAGGGGGAGGTGCTTTCCAAAGCTGTTTTCTGGGATTTCCTGCCCCTTTTGAGGTCTCAGTTCTGTAAGCCTCATGGAAGAGATTGTTTGGGGGACCTGTCGGTCTCTCCTCCTCCACCACCCTGCGGCCATACGAGGAAGCCATGGCCCAGACTTAGACTATAGTAGGTTGAGTTGAAATAGTTCCTGAGCCCCATGAATGTGAGCGTCAACTCGTGATCCACCAGATAGCATGAGTCCTCGATCAGCATATTTGCTTCCCAAAGGGGTAAACTGAGGCAGGCAGTAAGTCAGAAACTTGCCCAGGACCCTCTAGCAGCAGGCAGCCACCACCACAAGGATCTCCCATCTAAATGCCTTCTTAATCTGAATTCACAGCATGGCCAACCAATGTCCTGACTTGTGCTCCCCTCACCATGCCCGTGACAGGCATTACTAATGGATCACAGCACTCTTTTCCTTAAATCCACAGAAAGCTTCAGGATCTTCCGCACAGCCTCAACCAGCTGTGGGACAGGCACTAACAGTGATCTGTTCACCTTCCTCCCAGGATGTGGCTTTCATTATCTAGTACCTGGACCCAGGACAAATCAGACATTTTGCTTTTGTTTTCCTGCTTTTGATTTTTTTTTTTTGTTTCTTTGGGTTTTTTTTCTTTTGTCTGTTGTTTCTTTGTTTTATTTTATTTTATTTATCTATTTTGTAACACAGTCTCACTATGTCCTGGCTGTCCTGAAACCCACTAGGTAGACTAGCCTGACTTTGAATTCAGAGATCCACCTGCCTCTGCCTCTTGAGTGCTCAGATTAAGAATGTGCACCACCGGGGTTGGGGATTTAGCTCAGCGGTAGAGCCCTTGCCTAGGAAGCACAAGGCCCTGGGTTCGGTTCCCAGCTCCGGAAAAAAAAAAAAAAAAAAAAAAAAAAAAAAGAATGTGCACCACCAAGCCCAGTTTGCTTTTTTCTTAAAAGAAAAACTACAAGTATCCATAAAGAATGTCACTTTAGAGCCCCTTCCTTGCCGTGGAGTTCTGTGACATCAATAACAGCACTATCCCAACAGCCACAGGGTCCCAAGGCATCTTGTCTGACCTGACAACTCTGGAGGAGAGAGGTATTTTCCCAGGGTCATAACCTGAAGCCTGGCCCTGGCTCCTGCCCTGAGCCCAGTGCTCAGCCAGTCCCTTCCCTGTTCTGTGAGCTTCCTGTAAACGTGTGTGTCTGTGTTTTTGATCCGTGGGTTCAAGGGAATCTGGGTGGGGCTGGTAGCACAGCTGATTCCCGGAGCTTAGGCGGGGTAGCAGAAGCAATAGCCAGGCTCCACCTCAGCTCAGTGGCTAAGCTCTCGTCAGTCTGGGTTTTAGGTCAGAGCTTTAAGATCCAAATGGGTCCTTGGAAGAGCGCTTACTTTAAGGGTTAGTTACCCTGTGCAGAGCTGTAGAACTGCAGATTTTGGAATACCACAGCCCACTTCTTCTGCTGTGATGTGAATGCACAGCCATACATGTTGGAACATGATCTTATGATGGGGGTGTTAGGAAGTGGGTG
Source organism: Rattus rattus (assembly GCF_011064425.1). Classification (NCBI taxonomy): domain Eukaryota; kingdom Metazoa; phylum Chordata; class Mammalia; order Rodentia; family Muridae; genus Rattus; species Rattus rattus. The sequence continues at coordinate 4,968,047 of NC_046158.1, forward strand.
GTATTAGGGGCTGGCAAGAAGGCTCGGCAGGTAAAGGAGCTTGCTACTCACCTGACAGCCCAAGTTCAGTCCTCCAAACCCACGTGGTCAGAGAGACCCTTCTCCCAAGTTATCCTCTGTCAATGTGGCATGTGCATGCCCGCACACACATGCACACACTTGCATGAGCACACACACACACACACACACACACACACAATGCAATAATAAAAAATCTTTTATGGATGTGGCGTTAGGAAATGGTACTTTAAGGCATTTGGGGGTTGGGGTATGGGGGCTCCCCTTTACCAACTGATTAGTTTCCTCATAAATGTGGCTTGAGATGACAAGGAAACCCATCAGTCTGCATAATTAATATGCACTAATAAAAAAAAGACAAAGAGACCCCAGGGACCAAGGAGAGGTGAGGTGCATCCTCCTGCAATCTTGGGAAACTGAGGCACCGAGGGTGTGGAGTTCAAGGCAAGGCTTGGCTACATGGTGTGTCTTTGTCTGAAAGAAAGAGGAGGGGACACAGAAAGGCAAGGAGGAAAGAGGAGATGCAGAGAAGCCTCCCACCCCCGCCCCCTTACTACACTCAGGTTAGAAGGCCTCATCTAGAAGAATAGGCCCTGACCAGACTCAGCATGATTGTGGCATTCCCCTGCCCCAGAATTCAGGGAAATACATTTCTGCTGGTTGGATTAGAGTAAGGCATTTTGTCACAGCAGACCGACTGACAAACAGGCCGAGAGAGTGTGGCCCGGAAGGGCAGGGATCTGACAAGCACCCTGGAGCTTGGCTAAGGTTGCCCTGCAGACCCTGCTCTCACAGACCCTCTGGCGTCCTCTCTTCCTCAGTTGTGCCCAGTTGTATATAACGCAAAGAGAGGAACCTGGACATCTAATGGGAGCTTTGGCCAAGAAGGATATTCCATAAACACTGGGAGGTAGTGGGGTGGATGGATGGAGGGAGGGATGGATGGATGGGTGGATGGATGGATGGATGGATGGAGGGATGGATGGATGGAAGGAGAGATAAGTGAGTGTCCCCTGCATCCCGTGACTCAGCTGAGGACAGGAAGATGGGGCCTGAGACATGAGCAGGTGCTCCCCCACCGCCACAGTCCTGACATTTTCATTAGGACGCATCTGCTGCACCTGGACCCCGGCCCTGCCCCGGGAAGCCGCTGTCTCTGCAGCTTTATTAAGGACCTATTAAGGCGTCTTTTCAGACCTGGGTTGCACAGTGGCTCTGGGCAAGGTTAACAATGCTTGGCTGTCACTGCAGACATAGGCAGAGTGGCCTCAGAGGGTCTGGGGAGGGCGGGCCGACTGGAACCCGAGGTGAGGTCTTTAGTGTCACTCTGGCCTGCCAGGCTGAAGCCCTGCTCCTCGCTAATTGGCTGTGTGGCCTTGGGCAGCTTGCTTTCCTACTCTGGCTCTTAGGTTCCTGTACAGGTCAAGGAGGTGAGAGGCAGCTTGTGGGAGGGCCTACTGAGCTAGAAGCCAGGAAGCAGCCCTGGCAGAATGGCCCACATGTGAGACTTTATCTTGTTCTGGGGACAGCATGTGCTGTGACCGCCCGGATTTCATGGATGTAGAAACTGAGGCTAATAGGGAGACCAGGGCTTCAGCAAAGCCATACAGTCAGGCAGTGACAGGGCCAGTATTCAAACACAGACACTGGCCACTGACTGGGAACAAAGCCCGAGGCTGGTGGGCGGGGCTGGAGGGGCGGGGCTGGAGGGGCTTCTCACACCAGCTCCTCCTCCAGGTGACGGCACTGCCAAGAGGAGGGAGGCTGGGACAATACCGCTGATTTACGGTTCCAGCGCGATTAACCACACCATCTGGATGCCACACGCCTGCCTAGAGAGTGAGGGCCCCCAGCCCTGCCACATCAACAGCAGGAAAGGGACAGGGGAGATGGTAGGCAGATCTCAAGCTCTGGGGCAAACTGCAAAGCTGTGCACGGTGCACTTATCCTTGGAGACCTACCCTCCCAGTCACCCCTCACTCTGACAGTTAGCGGCCCCCACAGAGATCTGGTCCCTTTGCTAACCTCAGAAAGGAAGGCTGGGCGTCCCAACTCCATACAAAGGGAAGGCTCTGGGTGGAGCCGTCAAAACGGGAAGGGCTGAGCAAGGGGGGGGGGTTGCTGACATGTGACTGTAGCACTCACAGCGTGGTTCCTGCTCTCCTGCGGGTGTGACAGACGCCTATGCTACCTTCTAGCTTATCCTGGCAAGTGACTTCACTCCTCTGGGCCTCCCCTGAGCCTGACTTGGGGACCATGGCTGTATCTGCCTCTGTGGGCTGGTTTGAAGGTCAAATTAGACAGGACATACAGACCTCAGAAATACTGACTGGGTGGCTATGAGACAATGGGTGACTGCCTTGACACTCTACCTGTTTGCCAGATGGGAAACTGAGGCCCAAGGAAGATAAGTGGCCCTGCCTCAGATTCCACAGGGCTTTGGTGGCAGAGCCAGGGCTCATGATGCTTCTTAACCCCTTAACTCAGGAGTCATTTGCCTCTGGACACAGTCGGCCTAGGTCTCAGGGCCCAGAGGACAGTGAAGGAGCCCCTTCCCGCTGCAGTAAATACCCATCGGATTCTGGGCACCTACCTCCCTCAAGGGACAGTCACAAGCCACGAGGACCTGCAGTTCTCCGTCTACTTTGGCCTTGGGGACAGGGGCTTTCTCTGGATTACAGCCCAGTCTCTCTGCTCCTTTTCTCCCACATCTCCACGGCTTCCCCTAAAAAAAGTTAACTGCGATCCCCAAATCTCTATGGCAGATGCAGTGTCTTTGGACACCCCATCTTCAGGGCAAGCACACCCCCTACCCCCATCTCTACAGGGTGAGGAAGGAGGGAAAGACACACAGCTAGGCTCTCCTGGGTGGAGATGCTCTTCTGTAGCCTGTAGCCCTTGGTCCTGATGCTGGGCTGGCTGGCCAGGAATCTGAAGTAGCTGGGGGTTCCCTTCACCTCACACAGCCAACCTGAAAACTACATACATAAGCCCACCCTGAATAGTGCTGTAGAAAGAGCCAGACAGCAGCAGCTCTCTTCTCTCTCTCTCTTGGACAGAGTTGAGAAATGACAGCTGTCCTGCCCAGGGAGACCAGTCGCCGTTCCAGGGTGTCCCCCCTCTGGGGCTCCACTCTAGGGAGCATCCCAGATCCTGGCTGCCTGTGCTTGCCTGCCGGGAGCAGAGCCAGATGGAGCAGCTTTAGCGGCTGGCCTTAGCTAGCATTGCAGGCCCCATGACCCGCCCCCCTGGGACACTTTGGCCTGGCCATCCGAGGTGACCCTTCCCCCTTCCCCACAGAAGCACAGACCTCTGACCCTTATTAAAAACAAACCAAACAGAATCTACAGAGAAGAAAATTCTCCACAAACGGCCTCAGATCTAATCACGTGTGTCCCCGTAACAAACACACACACACCAGCTTCAGACCCCCAAGGCTGCAGCCGCTTCCACATAAACAAGCTATTACGGGATGTGGGGGAGGGCTTTTGTTATGAAACATCTAGGTTTCCCTTAACTTTAAGGGGGGAGAACGTTGTTTTCTAGCACACAAGGAGACATAGAGGGTGCCGGGGCTTCTGTGTTCTATGCAGGTTGTATCTGGCAAAGGGACACGTGGAGAAAGGGACCAGGAGCAGGCATCCCAAATGTCACTCAAGTGCCCCATCCATGGTGAGGGAAGCCAGGTCCTGGCTCTGTAGTCATTCAGAACACGTCGGGGACTCCGGTACCCACGTCCTTCTGCATGCTTGGAAAGCATTGCCTCTGCCAGAAGCCGAAGCGAGACGGCTCCCAGTGCAGACACTGGACCCTCGAGTAGTTCTGGTCTCCACGGGCCACCCTGGGAGCTGTGGGGCGAGGCCCACCCGCATGTCGTACTGCGCATGCGCCAGTTGGCTGAGCAGGAGGCCGCCCGCGCAGCCTCGCTCCCGCCCGGTCGCCGTGGCAACGGGCTCACGGGGGGGAGGGGCCGCACCGCGGCGGCTGCTATTTCTGCCGCTTCCTGTTCCTTGCGGCCACGTCGCCATGGCAACGGAGTTACTCAGCTCGGCCGCCTCTCGGCTCGGCTGGCGCGCGTGACCCCGGCCGCTCGCGCCCCCTCGTCCCCCTCCCGCACCCTCCCCGGTGCCCGCGGCCGGCAGGGAGGCAGATTGATGGGCGACGCTTATTAAAACACAGTGGAAGCGTTTCCGTTTTTATGACGCTGACGAGGCAGCGTTATTTACTGTTATTGTTCGCCCTGGCCGCCCGGGAGCTCACCTACAGCCAGTCCCGGGACGGCGCGTGGCGCCCCGGGGTTCCCCTATTCTCAGAACCCCTTCTCCCCGCGACAGCCGTGGAGAGGGGCCGCACAGGCCCGGAGGCTCAAGCTTGAAGGAGAAAAAGGCAACAAAAATAAATAAATAAAAGGGAAGCAGATGACTTCATTCTCGGGAAGGCCAATTTCCTGGGGACGCTGGTGGAAACAGCCCCCGAGCCGCCGAATGCTCTCAATACTAAGCCAGATGGAAACCAGAAAATCCTCGGCCCTTCCTGAACGTGTGACCCCAGGCTAGGCAGCCAGGCAGTAACAATTCGGCCACCCAGTAGGGTCTAGCATCCCAGATCCCATAGCGTTTGTCCTGAACCTTCCCACTTAGCCTCCCCTCCTGGAGAGGGTGAGCAACCGACTCAAGGTCACACAACCCAGTCCCTGATTTTTCTGCTTGAGGCTTCTGCAAGGAGGAAACCAGTGAGTACTGTTGAGCCAGAGAGACAGCAAGTTCGACCCAGGGTTCTTTGAAGCCTGGCTCAGCTTCGAGGCGAATAAAGATTAACTCA